>NW_027445783.1:0-108217 GCF_050003625.1 Haematobia irritans
TACATAGATGGGCATATGTACATACATATGTATACATAGGGATAGTGGTGGAAAGGTGTTATATAGGTGGTGAATTTGTATGATTGTGATATGAATGGATGTGTGTTGTGTATGCATTATATGCATGTGTGAATGTGTGAATGTGTGTGTGTGTCTGTGTGTCTGTGTTTTTTCCGATAGGTTAGGCAGATATTCGAATAGGTTGATGAAGTTGTGGACGGAGCTTTGTGATCTAGTTGAGCATAATAGTACATAGTGGACAGTCTGAGTGAATGTAAAGTATGTTAAGAGTGGTGTTTTTACATGTGACGATGATTTGTTCCGGGTGAGTGGTTTTATTTTAGTTTTATTTATTTTATTTTATTTTAGTTTTATTTATTTATTTTAGTTTTATTTATTTATTTTATTTTATTTTAGTTTTATTTATTTTAGTTTTATTTATCTTAGTTTATTTACATTTGTTAGTATGGTTTTTGGTGTTTTGTTTTTGTTTTTGTTTTTGGTTTTGTTTTTTGGTTTGTTTGGTTTTGGCTTTGGTTTGGTTTTGTTTATATCGTTTCTGTTATATGAACTAGCTGATGAGTCCCGGTGGTGTGGGACGAAAGGCCTCCTAGAGCACCGTTAGGGGCCTAAACGGCCATTTTGTTAGGATAATGGTAATGATAGGAGTTTGAGGAATTGGTGTAAAACACACCCCATATATATAGACGATAGCCATTGGTGGATATGCGTCTATATTAATTTCTATATAGTTGTGAGGGAACACAGTGGGAAGGAAGATCCTTATGTGATATATTTGGAAGATTAGGAATTTTATGATTTAATTCACTCTTAGGAATTGGTTTATGTAAATTAAATTTAGATTTAGTTACATCTAATCTACTCATTTATTTAATTGGATGTAGTTTAAAATGGAAGTTAAGTTAAATTAGTTATTTTTAGATAAAATTTAAGTCAATTTATTTTCATTTATTTTATTTATTTTTCGGGTTAGTTTAGTTTAAAATTATTTATGTATTTTATAATTTCAGGTTTAGGTTAATTAAATTTAATTATTATAACAATTTGAATTATTTTAAATTGAATTCAAATTTATTTATTTTATTTATTTATTTATTTTAATAAATTCGGTTTAGGTTAATTTAATTTAATTTATGTATTTTAATAAATTTAGACTAGGTTAATTTAATTTAATTTCGATTTATTTTGATTAAATGTGAATTAATTTGGAATTGAATTTGAGTAAAATTATTTCATTTAATTTGATTAATTTGGCTAATTCAATTTATTTAAATTTAATAAGTTCGGTTTAGGTTAGTTTAAGTTATTTATGCATTTTAATAAATTTAGATTTAGGTTTTAATTGAAATTTAGATTAATGATTAATGATATAATTTTAACAATTCGGTTTAGGGTAGTTTAATTCAATTTATTTTATTATTTAACAAGTTAGTTTTAAGTTAATTTAGTTTAATTTATTGTATTTTATTAGACATATCATAGATGGTTTCTATGATATAGGGCCCTCGTGGTTTGGATGCATGAGATGTGATAATAGATCACAACGAGGGAGGAGGGAAATGGACGAGATAGGTAGGCGGTGGGTATAGATGATAAGCTTTTTTCTTCATTGCACAGTTGGTGGCAATGAGGATTAGAGACCATCACGATACTGATTTGTACATATTAGGGACTATATATTGATTGATATAGTTATGAGACAGTTTGGAGTTCCATCACTTACTGGATGAGATTGACACGTCCAAAGTGTTGAAACCCTAGTATACTGTGTTACCGACGGTATCAACAATAGATAGATAGTTTTTGGATATTTGCATATTATGTATATGTAAATTGGCCCCCGAGGGATATGGATATCTACGTACCCGTCTGATGATATAGGCTGCGCGTGATAGTAGGATGTTGATGGGATGAGAGTGACATAGTTAGAGATCAGACCTTTATATATGCTTGAGAGCCTGTAAACGATCATGTCTACATGGCTCAGCTAGATAAAGTATAGTAAGTTGGGGTATTTTCTAAGGTAGGAGGAAGACGATAGTTACTATGCGACTAGTATAACAATGATGTTGATACTTGCATATGGACATATAGGTAGGATACATGGTAGAAGGGACGTGATTACGGGATTTTGTCTCCCTTGGTGAGACATGGGTTGGGGCGATATATAGGGAGATTTAGGGACTAGTGAGATTAGTTGTGTATATGCAGACCATACAAGCTTGATGATGACCTTGACCCATCTAAAGCTTAGCTATATACACTAGATAGGTCGGTGTTAAACTAGACCAACTATAATGTTGATGTCTAGTATATAGTGGATATGATTGAATGTAGGGAATCAAGCGTATGGGTGAATTAGACGTATAGGTGTATATGGTTGTCAAGTTGGGTGGGATGCATGTTAGGTACTTGGCCAGTGGATAGGTGATTATCTACTTTGGCCTAGGTTACGTAGGGACATATAATATGTATAGAGATTTAGGGATGCCATTGATGATGATGGTATGAAGTTGGGGTTTTGTCCTGTAGAATTTCGAATAGTCTGCACTGAGACTGGAGGTACAACTGCTGACTCGAATTGTGGTACAGTAGATTGTGGGAGGAGCAGTGCTCTCCGCTACCTCGCAGTATAAAAGGCCCATGAGGTGTATTTATTAAATTATCGTATATCATATGCATTTGCGTGTGACACTGTGGCCACTGTATCTCTTGGTTTGTTGTTATATATGAATGGGAGGAATAGTGGTGACGGGAGTGTATGATGTATATGATATGGGATCATGATGTATATTTCTTGATCTGTTCATAGGGACCAGATAACATAGACGACGGGAGGACATAGCTCGTCATGATGTGATACGGATACTGAATAGATCAAAGGGATAAGACAATAGAGTGACGGAATACATAAATTAATTTAAGATAGATATTCGTTTTTGTAAGTTAAGATAAATTAAGATTATTATTAGTATTAAGTAATTTTAATTTTAATTCGTATTAAGTTAAGATAAGCTATTATTATTATTATTATTATTATTATTATTATTATTATTATTATTATTATTATTATTATTATTATTATTATTATTATTATTATTATTATTATTATTATTATTATTATTATTATTATTATTATTATTATTATTATTATTATTATTATTATTATTATTATTATTATTATTATTATTATTATTATTATTATTATTATTATTATTATTATTATTATTATTATTATTATTATTATTATTATTATTATTATTATTATTATTATTATTATTATTATTATTATTATTATTATTATTATTATTATTATTATTATTATTATTATTATTATTATTATTATTATTATTATTATTATTATTATTATTATTATTATTATTATTATTATTATTATTATTATTATTATTATTATTATTATTATTATTATTATTATTATTATTATTATTATTATTATTATTATTATTATTATTATTATTATTATTATTATTATTATTATTATTATTATTATTATTATTATTATTATTATTATTATTGTTATTGTTATTATTATTATTATTATTATTATTATTATTATTATTATTATTATTATTATTATTATTATTATTATTATTATTATTATTATTATTATTATTATTATTATTATTATTATTATTATTATTATTATTATTATTATTACTATTATTATTATTATTATTATTATTATTATTATTATTATTATTATTATTATTATTATTATTATTATTATTATTATTATTATTATTATTATTATTATTATTATTATTATTATTATTATTACTATTATTATTATTATTATTATTATTATTGTTTATTATTATTATTGTTATTATTATTATTATTATTATTATTATTATTATTATTATTATTATTATTATTAGTATTAGTATTATTATTATTATTATTATTATTATTATTATTATTATTATTATTATTATTATTATTATTATTATTATTATTATTATTATTATTATTATTATTATTATTATTATTATTATTATTATTATTATTATTATTATTATTATTATTATTATATTATTATTATTATTATTATTATTATTATTATTATTATTATTATTATTATTATTATTATTATTATTATTATTATTATTATTATTATTATTATTATTATTATTATTATTATTATTATTATTATTATTATTATTATTATTATTATTATTATTATTATTATTATTATTATTATTATTATTATTATTATTATTATTATTATTATTATTATTATTATTATTATTATTATATAGTCTTAAAATTAAGTTAAGTTAGTATTAAGTTAAGTAAGTATTATTATTATTAATAATATTATTATTATTAAGTTAGGTTAAGTTATCATCATTTATTTGCTAAGATCATTTGGGGGATCTACATAATTTGCTCATGCACACATGTGTGGTGAGTAGTGTTACATAGATGGGCATATGTACATACATATGTATACATAGGGATAGTGGTGGAAAGGTGTTATATAGGTGGTGAATTTGTATGATTGTGATATGAATGGATGTGTGTTGTGTATGCATTATATGCATGTGTGAATGTGTGAATGTGTGTGTGTGTCTGTGTGTCTGTGTTTTTTCCGATAGGTTAGGCAGATATTCGAATAGGTTGATGAAGTTGTGGACGGAGCTTTGTGATCTAGTTGAGCATAATAGTACATAGTGGACAGTCTGAGTGAATGTAAAGTATGTTAAGAGTGGTGTTTTTACATGTGACGATGATTTGTTCCGGGTGAGTGGTTTTATTTTAGTTTTATTTATTTTATTTTATTTTAGTTTTATTTATTTATTTTAGTTTTATTTATTTATTTTATTTTATTTTAGTTTTATTTATTTTAGTTTTATTTATCTTAGTTTATTTACATTTGTTAGTATGGTTTTTGGTGTTTTGTTTTTGTTTTTGTTTTTGGTTTTGTTTTTTGGTTTGTTTGGTTTTGGCTTTGGTTTGGTTTTGTTTATATCGTTTCTGTTATATGAACTAGCTGATGAGTCCCGGTGGTGTGGGACGAAAGGCCTCCTAGAGCACCGTTAGGGGCCTAAACGGCCATTTTGTTAGGATAATGGTAATGATAGGAGTTTGAGGAATTGGTGTAAAACACACCCCATATATATAGACGATAGCCATTGGTGGATATGCGTCTATATTAATTTCTATATAGTTGTGAGGGAACACAGTGGGAAGGAAGATCCTTATGTGATATATTTGGAAGATTAGGAATTTTATGATTTAATTCACTCTTAGGAATTGGTTTATGTAAATTAAATTTAGATTTAGTTACATCTAATCTACTCATTTATTTAATTGGATGTAGTTTAAAATGGAAGTTAAGTTAAATTAGTTATTTTTAGATAAAATTTAAGTCAATTTATTTTCATTTATTTTATTTATTTTTCGGGTTAGTTTAGTTTAAAATTATTTATGTATTTTATAATTTCAGGTTTAGGTTAATTAAATTTAATTATTATAACAATTTGAATTATTTTAAATTGAATTCAAATTTATTTATTTTATTTATTTATTTATTTTAATAAATTCGGTTTAGGTTAATTTAATTTAATTTATGTATTTTAATAAATTTAGACTAGGTTAATTTAATTTAATTTCGATTTATTTTGATTAAATGTGAATTAATTTGGAATTGAATTTGAGTAAAATTATTTCATTTAATTTGATTAATTTGGCTAATTCAATTTATTTAAATTTAATAAGTTCGGTTTAGGTTAGTTTAAGTTATTTATGCATTTTAATAAATTTAGATTTAGGTTTTAATTGAAATTTAGATTAATGATTAATGATATAATTTTAACAATTCGGTTTAGGGTAGTTTAATTCAATTTATTTTATTATTTAACAAGTTAGTTTTAAGTTAATTTAGTTTAATTTATTGTATTTTATTAGACATATCATAGATGGTTTCTATGATATAGGGCCCTCGTGGTTTGGATGCATGAGATGTGATAATAGATCACAACGAGGGAGGAGGGAAATGGACGAGATAGGTAGGCGGTGGGTATAGATGATAAGCTTTTTTCTTCATTGCACAGTTGGTGGCAATGAGGATTAGAGACCATCACGATACTGATTTGTACATATTAGGGACTATATATTGATTGATATAGTTATGAGACAGTTTGGAGTTCCATCACTTACTGGATGAGATTGACACGTCCAAAGTGTTGAAACCCTAGTATACTGTGTTACCGACGGTATCAACAATAGATAGATAGTTTTTGGATATTTGCATATTATGTATATGTAAATTGGCCCCCGAGGGATATGGATATCTACGTACCCGTCTGATGATATAGGCTGCGCGTGATAGTAGGATGTTGATGGGATGAGAGTGACATAGTTAGAGATCAGACCTTTATATATGCTTGAGAGCCTGTAAACGATCATGTCTACATGGCTCAGCTAGATAAAGTATAGTAAGTTGGGGTATTTTCTAAGGTAGGAGGAAGACGATAGTTACTATGCGACTAGTATAACAATGATGTTGATACTTGCATATGGACATATAGGTAGGATACATGGTAGAAGGGACGTGATTACGGGATTTTGTCTCCCTTGGTGAGACATGGGTTGGGGCGATATATAGGGAGATTTAGGGACTAGTGAGATTAGTTGTGTATATGCAGACCATACAAGCTTGATGATGACCTTGACCCATCTAAAGCTTAGCTATATACACTAGATAGGTCGGTGTTAAACTAGACCAACTATAATGTTGATGTCTAGTATATAGTGGATATGATTGAATGTAGGGAATCAAGCGTATGGGTGAATTAGACGTATAGGTGTATATGGTTGTCAAGTTGGGTGGGATGCATGTTAGGTACTTGGCCAGTGGATAGGTGATTATCTACTTTGGCCTAGGTTACGTAGGGACATATAATATGTATAGAGATTTAGGGATGCCATTGATGATGATGGTATGAAGTTGGGGTTTTGTCCTGTAGAATTTCGAATAGTCTGCACTGAGACTGGAGGTACAACTGCTGACTCGAATTGTGGTACAGTAGATTGTGGGAGGAGCAGTGCTCTCCGCTACCTCGCAGTATAAAAGGCCCATGAGGTGTATTTATTAAATTATCGTATATCATATGCATTTGCGTGTGACACTGTGGCCACTGTATCTCTTGGTTTGTTGTTATATATGAATGGGAGGAATAGTGGTGACGGGAGTGTATGATGTATATGATATGGGATCATGATGTATATTTCTTGATCTGTTCATAGGGACCAGATAACATAGACGACGGGAGGACATAGCTCGTCATGATGTGATACGGATACTGAATAGATCAAAGGGATAAGACAATAGAGTGACGGAATACATAAATTAATTTAAGATAGATATTCGTTTTTGTAAGTTAAGATAAATTAAGATTATTATTAGTATTAAGTAATTTTAATTTTAATTCGTATTAAGTTAAGATAAGCTATTATTATTATTATTATTATTATTATTATTATTATTATTATTATTATTATTATTATTATTATTATTATTATTATTATTATTATTATTATTATTATTATTATTATTATTATTATTATTATTATTATTATTATTATTATTATTATTATTATTATTATTATTATTATTATTATTATTATTATTATTATTATTATTATTATTATTATTATTATTATTATTATTATTATTATTATTATTATTATTATTATTATTATTATTATTATTATTATTATTATTATTATTATTATTATTATTATTATTATTATTATTATTATTATTATTATTATTATTATTATTATTATTATTATTATTATTATTATTATTATTATTATTATTATTATTATTATTATTATTATTATTATTATTATTATTATTATTATTATTATTATTATTATTATTATTATTATTATTATTATTATTATTATTATTATTATTATTATTATTATTATTATTATTATTATTATTATTATTATTATTATTGTTATTGTTATTATTATTATTATTATTATTATTATTATTATTATTATTATTATTATTATTATTATTATTATTATTATTATTATTATTATTATTATTATTATTATTATTATTATTATTATTATTATTATTATTATTATTATTATTATTACTATTATTATTATTATTATTATTATTATTATTATTATTATTATTATTATTATTATTATTATTATTATTATTATTATTATTATTATTATTATTATTATTATTATTATTATTATTATTATTATTACTATTATTATTATTATTATTATTATTATTGTTTATTATTATTATTGTTATTATTATTATTATTATTATTATTATTATTATTATTATTATTATTATTATTATTAGTATTAGTATTATTATTATTATTATTATTATTATTATTATTATTATTATTATTATTATTATTATTATTATTATTATTATTATTATTATTATTATTATTATTATTATTATTATTATTATTATTATTATTATTATTATTATTATTATTATTATTATTATTATTATTATTATTATTATTATTATTATTATTATTATTATTATTATTATTATTATTATTATTATTATTATTATTATTATTATTATTATTATTATTATTATTATTATTATTATTATTATTATTATTATTATTATTATTATTATTATTATTATTATTATTATTATTATTATTATTATTATTATTATTATTATTATTATTATTATTATTATTATTATTATTATTATTATTATTATTATTATTATTATTATTATTATTATTATTATTATTATTATTATTATTATTATTATTATTATTATTATTATTATTATTATTATTATTATTATTATTATTATTATTATTATATAGTCTTAAAATTAAGTTAAGTTAGTATTAAGTTAAGTAAGTATTATTATTATTAATAATATTATTATTATTAAGTTAGGTTAAGTTATCATCATTTATTTGCTAAGATCATTTGGGGGATCTACATAATTTGCTCATGCACACATGTGTGGTGAGTAGTGTTACATAGATGGGCATATGTACATACATATGTATACATAGGGATAGTGGTGGAAAGGTGTTATATAGGTGGTGAATTTGTATGATTGTGATATGAATGGATGTGTGTTGTGTATGCATTATATGCATGTGTGAATGTGTGAATGTGTGTGTGTGTCTGTGTGTCTGTGTTTTTTCCGATAGGTTAGGCAGATATTCGAATAGGTTGATGAAGTTGTGGACGGAGCTTTGTGATCTAGTTGAGCATAATAGTACATAGTGGACAGTCTGAGTGAATGTAAAGTATGTTAAGAGTGGTGTTTTTACATGTGACGATGATTTGTTCCGGGTGAGTGGTTTTATTTTAGTTTTATTTATTTTATTTTATTTTAGTTTTATTTATTTATTTTAGTTTTATTTATTTATTTTATTTTATTTTAGTTTTATTTATTTTAGTTTTATTTATCTTAGTTTATTTACATTTGTTAGTATGGTTTTTGGTGTTTTGTTTTTGTTTTTGTTTTTGGTTTTGTTTTTTGGTTTGTTTGGTTTTGGCTTTGGTTTGGTTTTGTTTATATCGTTTCTGTTATATGAACTAGCTGATGAGTCCCGGTGGTGTGGGACGAAAGGCCTCCTAGAGCACCGTTAGGGGCCTAAACGGCCATTTTGTTAGGATAATGGTAATGATAGGAGTTTGAGGAATTGGTGTAAAACACACCCCATATATATAGACGATAGCCATTGGTGGATATGCGTCTATATTAATTTCTATATAGTTGTGAGGGAACACAGTGGGAAGGAAGATCCTTATGTGATATATTTGGAAGATTAGGAATTTTATGATTTAATTCACTCTTAGGAATTGGTTTATGTAAATTAAATTTAGATTTAGTTACATCTAATCTACTCATTTATTTAATTGGATGTAGTTTAAAATGGAAGTTAAGTTAAATTAGTTATTTTTAGATAAAATTTAAGTCAATTTATTTTCATTTATTTTATTTATTTTTCGGGTTAGTTTAGTTTAAAATTATTTATGTATTTTATAATTTCAGGTTTAGGTTAATTAAATTTAATTATTATAACAATTTGAATTATTTTAAATTGAATTCAAATTTATTTATTTTATTTATTTATTTATTTTAATAAATTCGGTTTAGGTTAATTTAATTTAATTTATGTATTTTAATAAATTTAGACTAGGTTAATTTAATTTAATTTCGATTTATTTTGATTAAATGTGAATTAATTTGGAATTGAATTTGAGTAAAATTATTTCATTTAATTTGATTAATTTGGCTAATTCAATTTATTTAAATTTAATAAGTTCGGTTTAGGTTAGTTTAAGTTATTTATGCATTTTAATAAATTTAGATTTAGGTTTTAATTGAAATTTAGATTAATGATTAATGATATAATTTTAACAATTCGGTTTAGGGTAGTTTAATTCAATTTATTTTATTATTTAACAAGTTAGTTTTAAGTTAATTTAGTTTAATTTATTGTATTTTATTAGACATATCATAGATGGTTTCTATGATATAGGGCCCTCGTGGTTTGGATGCATGAGATGTGATAATAGATCACAACGAGGGAGGAGGGAAATGGACGAGATAGGTAGGCGGTGGGTATAGATGATAAGCTTTTTTCTTCATTGCACAGTTGGTGGCAATGAGGATTAGAGACCATCACGATACTGATTTATAATAGTTTATGAGAGATCAGATAATATAGAAGATATATGATAGAGACACACAGTTGCTTATATAGGATGATAAGTGTACATATGATTTTGGATGCATGAATGAATATAATCAGATAGCTTAATTATTTATAGACCACTATAGGGTAATGAATCTCGTACGGAAGTGTTCCGGAAAGTAACACTACGAGGAGTATTCGTACCAGGATGATATGTAACGCTGAACGGTACCCAGTTTGTAGGATGACCAATGGCTTGATATGGTGACCGGAAACGGCTGATAGTGATGAATTGGGAATTTGGATAGTGTACGGCCCTTGGCATGTAATTGTCACGAACATGGCCTGATCCATTGGGGTAGTCCACTGACCGACGATGAACACCATAGGTTAAACGAGGGTTGTATGGCACTGCCCTACGTGGACGATAGTTGGTGGTATAATTATATGGTGTGTTATGGATTGGCTGCTGCTGTCTTCCCACTCCCATGTTTACAAATACATCCGAACTATTTACCGGAGTTGGAGGAAAAGGCTGCAGAGATGAAGACGGACTACTGGTATCACACGATGATGAATGGTAAATGGCTGAAATGGCCAAAGAGGGGGTAGTATGAGAAGACGAGTCATACAGTGGTTGGGCCTGGAAATACAAAAGAGAACACAAGGCTATGAGAATATATACACGTGACAATAGAAATTCTTACCTCTTGGGATGAACTGAGACCAGCTGCATTAACTTGGGTTTTGTTGGCAGTCTGGTTACCCACACCCTGCACAGCGGTGGTTCCAGTTAAGGGAATATCAACGTCCATAAAAAATTCTCGTAGTTCTTCCTCTTTGTATAGAACCTCTCCGGTTTTGGGTGTAGATGGCAATGTGGATGGCTTTCCAATTGGAGGGTGATCATCCTCATTGTCAGAACCTAAATCATCGATACTTACGAGAGAATTGGGATACATATCCATGATCTCTGAATGAATTGTGACACGGAAAAACTTGGTATCTGAGTAGATGCTCTGTAAAGAGGTGATGCGTTGATTGAGTGGGATAGAATGACCTGCATGAAGTAGAGATGACAATATGAACATATAGAATAAAAGGAAAGTAATAGATGTCGCCAGTAATGAGAAATATATGTATGCTGATTTGTCTAAACATGTTTTTTGTACATGACGCCTGATGCTTGACGCTGATTGGCTGTTACGAATGTACACATTATATAGGTTGATAACACATGAAAGATATGAGATGAGTGACAATGTAATGGTGATGCAGACGATACACACACACACATGTACATATATGTACATATGGAGTATGACTAAATGTTGACGGCATGCTGTTCGAATGGATGACGTGTCAGACTGGTGGTGTGTGTACGAATGAAATATGTGTGTGCTCTGGCAAAAACGGTTAGGATTCGAAAAAAATCCTATATGTACCCAATGCGTGACGCTGATTGGACGACGGGGCAGAGGTGAGATACATAGATATGTATGATACATGAAGGAAGAAGTAATAAAGTACTGCGAGCTATAACGTGTATAACAGCACGTAGATATAATATGGAATATTAATGATTGATGTGATGAGCGCCATTATAGATTTAGAACAAGTACAGATATTAATGATTGAGAGATGATTTTTGAGCCTTGATCTATGAGTAATCGGTACTTGAACAATACGATGTATTGTGGACAAGATCATGCATGTTGGGATACTAATGTTTATATATACAAGTATATGTATATAATCGAAGAGAATATGAATGTTCACATGGGTGCGGAAGCATGTATGCATGCAAGATGCGAATATAGACATATGAACATAATAGCGGACAAATTAATGTCTATATGGTACAGTTGTGTTTTTATCCGATTTTAGTCGTTAAGTCGAGCTGAAAGAATATAAGTGTCAGTTAGTGAATTGTACAAGGTTTGGAGAAGAAAGTCTGGGACATGAATTTGACAGGGCAGACACGTTATTTAAGGTCTGGTAAGTTTGGGTGGATTTCATGTATAAAAAGGTCCAATTTTCTAATATGGTACCGTTCCATGCCATTGAAACTCTTATAGATGTCTCTGGTTGCGTTCACGGGAGATATAAAGTGACGGTTTTTCTGCAACAGGAAAACAGTGAACCCACCAGGAAAGAAAACTTTCAGTTAAATTTAGGAATTCTGAATATTATGGAAAATTTGAATTAAATTTAGGAAATTTGAATATTTGTAGAAAATTTAAATTTTGAACATTATGAAAGTTTTTCTAAAAGTTTCGATTAAAAATTTAGAAAATCTGGATATTTGCAGAAAAATTTAAATAAAGATAATGAATATATTTGGACAAATTCGGAGAAAAATTTAAATAAAGATAATGAATATATTTGGACAAATTCAAAGAAATCTTGTAGTTTGAAGAGAAAGTTTGGGTTCAAAATTGCTAGAATGTCTTGGTGACATGCGAAGTTTATGAGGGACGCATTTCCAGTGAAGTTATAAATTTAAAGAATTTCTAAACTAATTTGTTGAAGACATGAATTTAGTTAACCTTAAGGTTCAATTGAGTATATCCTTTCCTCGGTATTGGTTAATTCAACTAAGGTACCCAAGGAATTATTAGAGGGAGGGAAAATTCCTCCAAATATATTATTCCATAAATTAAAAGAAAGTTAAATTGGTTTGAGGAAATAGAAAGTTCACCTTTAAGTTTGTTCCGGTGGAGTCAATTTGAGTTTTTGGAATTACAATGAACTTTAGAGATGGATAAGGTTTCTAATTTGTTAGAAGAAATTGTTTAAGACATCCTGGTCTTAAGATTCTATGAGTAAGGTCAGGTTAAATGGTCTGACAAGGCCTTTTTAGATTCCAACACTAATATCTTTTGCCTTCTGCAAATATAAATATATTTGGACAAATTTAAGGAAATCTTGTATTTTGAAGGAGGATTTGGGTTCAAAATTGCAAGAATGTCGTGGTGACATACGAAGTTCATGAGGGACGCATTTCCAGTGAAGTTATAAATTTAAAATATTTCTGAACTGATTTGTAGAAAACATGAATTTAGTTAACCTTAAGTTTCATTTGAGTATATACATTCCTCGTTATTGGTTAATCTAACTAAAGTACCCAGAGAATTACTGGAGGGAAAGAAAAATTCCTCCAAATATATTATTCCATGAATTAAATAAAGTTAAACTGGTTTGAGGAATAGAAAGTTCACTTTTTAAGTGTTTCTGGTTGTCTTTGTGTTCCAGTGGAGCCAATTTGAGTTTTGGAATTACAATAGATGGACATGGTTCCTTATGTGTTAGAGGAAATTATGTATGACATCCTGGTCTTAAGATTCTATGAGCGAGGTCAGGTTGAATGGTCTGACAAGGCCTGTTCGGATTCCAACACTAATATTTTTGCCTTCGGCAAAAATAAAAGGGGTTGTCTTACAGTGCTCGTGCTGGGATCTTTTGCCATAGGCAGTTTGACATACATTATGGAGATCTGATAGCCGGGCATATGATAAGACCATGTGGGTAGAAAAGTGACTTGATTACAGAGGATACAAGAGCTGTCCAGGAGTGATATATCGAAGTGGGTTCGGTTTGTAGCGATGCAGTTCCGGGCCAGTGATAGTAACAAATTTTCAATTTTCGTGGGTTCCTTAGGATCACCGTGAAACGATCCGATAATAAATTTTGGTTTGGCTTCCCGGATCGTGATGGGAACTAATCATAAATGAATGCGGTCTGATGCATCTGGTTTCCTACTAGATTATTCTGCCTTTCATTTGTAGTATGTATAAATAGATCCGGATACCATATGACAGAATTTGGTCAATATCTGATTTTAGGTAGACGATTTTTCATGGTATGAGAAATGCATGTTACTTGTAGAAGTAGAATAAGTAGATATATCCTAACTAACACTATGATTCAGTAGTAGAAAATATATATAGTTATTGGTTTGTATTGCTATTTTGGTTTACATACAGAAACTAGCTGATGAGTCCCGGTGGTGTGGGACGAAAGGCCTCCTAGTACACCCTTAGGGACCTAAACGGTCATAATAGAAAGAATTAATAATAGGAGTTAAATATAGGAGTATATACATACTCTACAGTTACTACCATAACAATATGGTATTCACTCAAGATAGTATAGGGATCATAGAGGGAAGAGCATCTATTTATATAGGTATCCAAGTAGGCATAATAGAATACTAACATTTGACAATAAGATGAAATGTAAACATAGGCTGTTATAAATACATGTTAGGTTGAGTGTGTGAGCGTGAATGTGAATATGGGTCATCGGTTGTGTGACTGACCTTTGGATGATATGGATGAAAGACCAACAGTGGTAAGTAGTCATATGAATTATATTTAATGATATATGATTAGAATGGAGTGATGTCTTCAATACCGTGGGTAGTACGTCACGTTAAGGGTAAATGTTTTTTGGTTTGAATTTTTTGTCGATTCCTGTTGATGATGTTTATTTGAATGGGCCGGATTAAGGTAGACCGGATTGGACACAGTTTTCGAACCTTATTGTTATACTTGATTTGCTTATTTGAATGGGTTGGATTAAGGTAGACTGGAGTAGACACAGTATTTGAACCTTATTATTATACTTAATTTACTTTAATTAAGTTATATATATAGTAGAATTAAGAGAAAACGAAGACCTATTGGCTGCCCTTAGGTAAGAGGGGTTTATATCTACTGTCTCCCATTCATATATGATGGTACAGGCCCACTCGTATGTTCGACTTGATATACGATTTGAATTTAGCTGGTTTCGGATTACACAGCTAAATCAATAGATGAATGAATCCTTTGGAAAACAACCCAAAGGAGTCTAGAATCACTGATGAATTTGGGTGTTTACCCCTGACGTGTAAGTGGGAAGTAATGCCCTATGATACCATAGGGCCAGATTTATTCACGGTGATTGATAAATGTATCTGCAGATTACATGTCTTATGATAAATTTATTCAAGGTTCTAGATAGATGTATCATTGGAATACATGGTTTATAATTGATATATTCAAGGTTCTAGATAGATGTATCCTTGGAATACATGGTTTATAATAGATATATTCACCGTTATATATATGAGAAATGTATCAGTAAAATACATGTCTGATAATAATTTACAGATCTTGACTGGTAGTGACTCCTGTATGATTTATTCAAGGTTCTAGATAGATGCATCTTTAGAATACATGGTTTATAATAGATATATTTACCGTTATATATATGAGAAATGTATCAGTAGGATACATGTCTGATAATAACGTATAGATGTTGACTGGTAGTGACTCCTGTATGAATATGATTTTTGATGAATTAAATTCGTAGAGTGATTTACGGATAGCATTACAGGTTGATGAGGGCCTGAATCTTGATTGCATATGATTTTTGATGAATTAAATTCGTAGAGTGATTTACGGATAGCATTACAAGTTGATGAGGGCCTGAATCTTGATTGCATGTAAACACAGTGGATCACTAATGTTCAGGCTGGATGCCACAAGGGGCTGAGTTAGACTGGACATTGAAACATGTAGCGAGGATTACACACATGGCTTATCCTGATGGAATTTGTTTTCCTCCTGGAGATATATGATGGCATGTATGTCACATGGGACTAAACCTCTATAGTAAGACTTACATGTATGATGCATGGGCAGAGGCAGATGGACCCAGATACTTATATGGACTGATGACTGCTGAGCACGGTTTGTGCGCTTGGGCCACACAGGTGGAAGGTTACTTAAGAAGGACCTAGACGTTGATAGTTACTGTCGCCTTCAGGGGTACACTGTCAGCTGCATATAATGGATGACTATGTCCCTATTGGAGGAGACATTTAGAATAGGATCATATAATGTACAAGGATGACTTACCTGTGGGTACATGTATGTGACGAGGTATGTATTTGCGTTGATAGGCGAGTGGACACTCGACCATTTTAAGTTTTTTCCATGGGGTGGTAGGGTGGAAACGGCACCATAGGGATCGGTTGATCCAACAAAAAATATACATGTTTTTGTTTATGTTTTTATACAGGCATAACTGGGTTGCTAGAATACGAGAACACAGTTGGCATAACACAGGGTGACACTAAATTGCCTAGAAGGTATTGTACAAGATAGGTGGTAATTTGAACCAGCAGGTTTACGAGTATGCTAACGTGTGAATGTTCCGAGTATCTGAAATATAGATTTGAATATTTAAACATAAAAAGGTGGACATAATATGTAATTATATACTATATTAGTTACTTACTATATATGATAGGTGGGAACTATGTGATTGACCGTATGCGGATACAATATGCATTGGCACATATATATGTATAAAAGATATAATTCCGGTTAGACTAGAAAGGGCAAAGGCTAGTATGGGACTTATATAATCACAGAGATCTGAATGTGCATGGATAAGTAAGACCTATGATTAAGGTCAGACCTGAACTTTGGATAATATGCTAGTTATATGTCGTTGATGCAAGTATAAATAAGACAGACTTTATGCAATTACACATTTCGTAAGTTTGTTAATGTATATACAGACTTATGCAATTACACATTTTGAACGGTAAAATGGTATACTGCATACGAAGCAAATTAAGTTTGTTAATAATATAATATATACAAGACCCATTGAACTGATTGACGGTACTGACCAGGAATGAGATAGGTCAAGGTTAATTCTAGACTGAATTAATGGATTGACGGTAGATTTAGAGTAACAAACAATTAGATCAACAATTATTGGATCAACAATTATGAATACAATAGGCAAAAATAAGTAAGGTATAAGATACGTTCGTGTACTTCCATTCAGAATTGGACATGGTACGGGTATGGCACTGTACCCATACACTATATTATAGAATATTTTATTTGTAGATAGGATTAAAACTAGGATGCTGACATAAAAACAGACAGAATAATGAAGATTGAAGTTCAATTTTGGGTGGTACCACAGATGCCTGGTGACATACTTATGGAATACTAGTTAGCATTTAGATCGTGATAACATTAGTCATTAAAATGGTCTAATTATATAGTGTAGAAAATATGGTCTGCATATTAGAATTTATCTGTTAGATACTAGAGATATATGAAGGTAATAAAGTATTATAGTCTTTGTGAGGTGAGGCCAAGCATGCCTGCTGAAATACTGGATGGATGCCTACAGCACTTGGATTGCGTGGGCAGCAGATATTGAATTGGGTTATTTAATTTATATATGAAATAGATTGTATATAGAACTTATGTTCACTATAAATTTGACGGACGGCATGAGTGACAGATAGAATATATAGATGATCGATAATATGCGCTAGATAGCAACTAATCCGTGGTACATATGGATGGTTGCTGATATTTGAGGTGATGATATGCAGACTCTGGGACACATGATGATGTTGCCATGCTGGTACCATGATGGACATGTTATATAGGGCCCTCGTAGAATACACGTATCTGTGATGTTAGATCACATACGAGGGGAAAGGATAATGAACAAATAGGCAGGCGGCGGGTAATGTGGTGGTAATTCCCTTCTTTATTATAAGAAATTGATGATGAGGAGCGGAACCCATTACAAAAGTGTTTGATCTGTACATTGACAATATGTTTTGTAGGGCATAATAATGATCATGATGTTGAGACCTACACTAATAGGTGATTACACGCCGAAGGTGTAGGGAACATAATACGCGATGTGAATGACGATGCTCACAACACATATATAGAAAAATTTTCATATCATAATATATGAAAATGGCCCCCGAGGGATTGATATATATCGTCGTACCCGTCTGACTCCAGAAGATGACATGGTTAGTCCATGATAGTAGTATGCAAAGTAAATTAATGTTGGGACAATATATAGGTAGAAATAGGTTTATATATACATAAGAGCCAGCAAATATGATACGATATAATATGGTTCAGCTATATATAAACAGATGCAGAGATGGGAATCACCCATATAGGTCGAATAGGATTAGTTAACACCACATAACTGGTATGACAATGATGTTTATACTAGATGTTGGATATAGGTAGGTGAAAGGACATATATATATTCATAAAAAATTGTCGCATCATTAAGTAGATATTTAAATGTATATACGATCGACCTTCTGGTCTATCGAGAATTTGCCGATTATAGGTCTGGATAATACACAGAATGAATTAGGAGAATTATCAGAAGTTAACATAGATTATGTGTGTATATATGGGCAAAACAAGCTTTGGCAATGACATTTTAACATTACAAAGTTTAGCTGTGTACACTAGGAGGAGATATATAACTAGATTAACGAATGTTTAGATCTAGTAATTAGGATGTAGAATTATATAGATCTAATACGGCAAAAAAACTAGAGAGGTAATCAGTTCCGTAGCCATATGATATGCAGATGGATGTATGCAATATGATATAGATGTGACTATATGGGCATAAGACCATTAATTGGTATTTGCCAATGAGAAAAGGAATGAAATCAGGAACAATATATAGTGGTGTTATAGATAGAATGTGATACGGCCTGAGGTAAATGATACTATGTTACACATGTTTGAAAAAAATGTGCTATACGATTATGGAGAGAGGTACACATGACATGGTTATCATGGCATAAGGATATAAGGGATAGATGACCAATAGTATTTCATATAGACTGATTCAAGACTGGAGGTACATCCATCGACCCGAATTGTGGCTTGATAGGTTGAGTGGAGAATAAAGCTCTCCAATACCTCACAGTATAAAGAACCCATATAGGAGATTTTAAACAATTTCTTACGTGATATATACCAACCATTGAACTGATCATATTGCTACTTAGTGGTCTGTGTATATTCTATGCACAACGGCTGAATTGTGATGTGTGAGATATGGGGCTGTAGTGTGTGATAAGAAATTGCCAACAAACTTCAAGATCTGTTATAGGGATTTGAGTTATCAATGGACAGGGATGTAGCTAATATAAATAAATATAATGACAAAGATATCAACAGATCATAATAAGGTAATGACTATAGGGTGACTGAACATGGTCTATGGCAATACCATTATGATATAGATATGTCACCCATGTGGATATGAGGTGGAATATGATTACCTGGACCCATGACGAAGTTAACAGTCAGACAGGTGAGTACCATGTGTTACTGGTATATAGGGATCATAAGCACAATAGTGTGCACATGGAGATATGGGAACTCTATACAGAAGATGACATGAGACATGTGTTAGATTGTGTATTTTTACGGTTCCTCGAGATTAAGTTAGTTAGAATATTTGCATATGGATTGGTTTTTGACCGCTTGGAATAGCTTGTTCAAGACTAAGACGCACCGATAGATAAGAATATATAAGCTGATACAGGACTGATATGAGTGGATCATTGATGACAAATTTGATGGGTAAAGGGGATGCAAAGTTTGAGATAGAACGGATATGCAAAAGCTAGTAGATATGTGCTGAGAAGGTAATACATATCAGTTAGTTATATGAATAGGCATTTGGTTACTTACCGGTAAAATTAATGAATAGCTAGGCTATAAACAGGATTCGGACTACATCCACAATGTGATCAGCCTAGCTAGTATACATGAATAGATTATACAATAACATGATTATGGAAATGATGTAGTAAGTAGAAGCCCAGGCCTGAGAGAAGAGATCTATATTAATGATATGAAATTATATAGTTTATGAAGTAGAGATATGTTGACTTACGATTTATATGGTAGAACAATTCATATGGGAAATGCGATTAATTTGGATACATATTGATGAACATGAGGCGATGATGGAGTTAGATGGACTCAGAATGACATCATGTGCATTAGTCTGCTAAAGGTATTAATGACTTTAGCGGCAAATAGTTATTGAGCATATTTGATTGTGTTCTGAAGATGTACCGTATGCCCATCTGTATTATGCGGGGAAGCAGTTGTACCTGTTTGGAGCTTATACTATTGTAACCCATGTTTTCCAGAGTGGCACGTAATAATGGTACATATAGATCGGTGGACATGATGGTGTCTGTTGTTGACGGTATACGTAAGGGTACGGGCGTCATGGGATACCGATGATTCAATAGACGGACATGATGACTTATGAGACTGTTGGGATCATCACAGGCCGTGCTGGATATAGATGACAGAGCTCGTTCACCAGCCAGTATGAAAACGGTGGGACAATCAGGACATTTTAATAGACCAATATTTTCGACTTTGGAGTTATGGTCAACAATGGTTGGATCTACTTGGGACATGCCCATCTTCAATTTATGAAACAGAGAATTACTGTTATGGAAAGTTGGATCGCCAAGCTGGAATTCCCTACATAACAGGGTTATTAATTTCCCGTAGTCCTCACATATATATGGTAGGGATTGACGATATTGATTACGGACCATAGTGTGGGACCCGAGGGCATGTAAGGCCTTATATTTGGGTGCACTCATCAATGTTAAGGACGGGTCATTAGAAGGTACATCGGACTGTCCAGGGAGAGATCCTAATGGTTCTAGACAAGAGTTAAGTAACTTCATGCGGATTTTTAGGCCACCTAACGTATTTCTATAATCCTTATGACGTGGGGCATTGTTGACAGCCGCACATTTCCTTAACTCGATGGTGACCAACTTGGAAATGACTTTGTGAATAAGAGTGAGAGGGTACATATTGTGTATGAATATACTTATGACAGTTTTAAGATCGGACAATAAGAAATGATTAGTAGACCGGACGAGGACTTTCCTGATATAATGTGTCAATGTAGATTCCTTATGCACCATCTTGGTATTACTGAGATAATGACAGACCCGATCGCTACACATGGATTTCCGATACAGGGACGTATGAGCACGGGTGGTTGTTCTGTGGCACTGGATGTCCAGAAAGTCTATAGCGCCTTTTACTTCAGACCCATAGATATATTTGGGTGCATCGGGCATGTCTTCTTGATCTACGGTGAAGGTCAGTGAAGTGGCCTCTTGAAGGGCCTCTAATAGGCTATCCAATTGTTGGGTGGGTATATATAATAGAATATCGTCAATGTATTTATGCCAATGCACTATCCCGTTGGCAATGAAGATATTATAATAATGGATTTGAAAACGGTGATCGAGGTAGATGGTGGCCAATAGTCCAGAGTCGCAGGCGCCTTGGGGTAGACCCTGAACCTGGTGGTAAATTTGACCACCATAGGTAAACAATATATATTCATTGAGGCAGAATCGGATACAGGCCAATAATAATTTTGGCTCCACGGGACAGCATTGGACAACACACGGTAGACTCAGAAAATGTTCCAAGGAGTATAATATGTCGGTCCTATTCATGTTAGGATACATGTTCTCTACATCGATTTTCACGAATTTGTAATTTGGACATATTAGTATCTCTCGTATACTTAGTGCCACAGTGTCGATATTGCACACATTTTGTGGGCATAGAAATGTTTTCATTACTCGACCTAGAATATGTGTTACGATCTTGGCCACAGGGTAGGTATACCAACCGCGGGTACTCACAATGGGCCTACAAGGTTGGTCTGGCTTGTGGGTCTTTACTGTGCCATACATGTAGGGTAGACTTAAGGGCTGGGTGTCTAATACTCGTAATAACTGCTGATACTTGTATGGATAAGGTGGTATCACGGTTTTGCCATTTTCTTTTTCTTTGGGCACACATACGGTTTGGCGCCAATTGTCGCCCAATTGATTGAGAAGTATTTGGTACCGCTTATACCACAATTTTTTCAGTTGAGAGGCCCTGACTAGAGGTATGGATGCATAATAGCCTAGGGAGACCTGCCTGGACACCCAGGTGTTCATTTTTGAGTGATATACAGTTTTGGGGATAAGTACCAAACTTTTTGCCTTATCACTTTGGAGCAATAGGATGTCCTTGTGATTGCGAAGAAATATGAGTGTTTTATGGGCCATAAGTTGTAATTTCTTTTCCAAAGGGTTGAATGGGACAACAGTAGCTTCGGCCAGGAATGCATATATGGTGCGTAGATACTCACCTAGAGACGATAACAGTTTAATGGATTACTTAGGAGGTGGGAAACACTTACCTAACAGTGAACTGGGATCTATAGTCGGATGACACTCTTGGGAGTACCTGTCCAGAATTAATAAATGATCTATATAGTCGCCAAAGCTGGGACGGGCTGGTGGTACAAATTTAGGACCAAAACTGAGTAAGGTGGAAATATCAGTGTCAATCTTATATTCAGTAAGATTTTCAAACCCTCCGGGGACTGGCGATATGTAAGAGAGGCAATCTGAAGGTGGTCCATATAAGGGATGCTCCAAACTCATATGACCTAGTGGCACATTAATTTCGGGTGAAAACCATTGGTCATAAGAAGTTTGTGATTGGGCGGTTGACAGTTGAGGTACACAAACTTGAGGATGAGTAATTTTAGTAACTGGTGATTTATTATTGGCACAAGCATAGGGATGAGGCCGTGATGATGTAGATAGACGTGGTATATGAACACTTGAAGATAAAGAAGAATTGAGACCAGAAATAGAATTGTTGCGTGCTTCGGGAGGCATTGAGGAGAGAGTTGATGACTGATCATTGAAGGTAGAGCCATGATCATTATAAGATAAAATGGACGGACGATCGGGATGATGACCTGTAGGAGTTATGATATTAGATAGAACTAATGGTGATGTAGAGAACGATGACCGCACGACCGTTTGGCTATCAGCATTATCGGGTTTGTTAGGCGGATTTGATGGAATGCTATAGACAAGTTCCTCTATTGATGGTAAGTCATTAATGAGTGTTAGATCCTCATTCCAGGTGAATGAGGGACGACCAGGTGATTTAAGAGTGAGACTTGTTATATGTAAGTTAGAGGAGTCATAGCTGATTATTAGGTCATGAGAAGTGTCGAATAAGCTGAGAGTTGTGGATATTTGTGTTATGTTGTTTGCATGAAACCTAAAGGACTCTCGATCATGTGGGTATATGAGTGGACAGATATCTATTTTGAGATCGGACAATAACCCATTTGGCAGACAACCACTAGATATTATTAGACCGAGAATTTGTGAGGTAGAATTAAAAGACACCTCATTTAGAATTCTCGGTGGCAGATATCCCGTACACATTATGCTGCGCAGCCGCATTATTTCCACATAGGTCTCACATTGCACTTCGGCGTATTGATGAGGCGAATAGCTTATGAGAGCACCATAACGGTAGGGCCGTACTAGAAGAGGACTATCTATAACTCCAGACGTCTTAAAATAGATTCCATAACTCATGAGCGATGGGACATATTGTGATGGTAGTTCGGTACGGGTGGGTAGTTTGTCCTGTTCATGTTGGAATAGATGGACGCTATATAAGACATCACATGATGGACCATCATTTCTGGTCTCAGTGATGACCTGTACTTTTAGTATTTCTTTATCTGCAAGTGTGGAGGCGAGGTGACAGATGTGATTTGGATTGAGTAATGAGGTGACGGCAACTGGCTCCTGTGACATGATTGATGATTATTAAGACAATCCGGGTCGATGGGGCATACACACATTCGATGTGATGGATGACTAATATATGATATGCCTGTACGACACGGGTTATATACGGTTTTGGTCTATAGAACCTATTCAGATTTATGTGACGCTTAAGAGGTTTAGGAGGCTTGGATGGTGATGATGAACAGAGGACCAGATGACGACCTGACCTGCATTTTCCAAAGTGTGGATATGGGTAGGGGATATGCATAATATGATATGAGAATGACATGTACTTACTCGACTAGTGTATAAATTCGATTTCCAGGTACATTGAATGTCTGAGTATAAGTAGGACAAGAATAAGTAATACAGTTTTTGAATATGTGTATAAAAGTGCGGTTTTATTCTCTGCATATTGACGATAGAAAATAGAGAGATATGATGATATGACCCATTATGCGATAATGATTAGACAAGACGTAGGCAAAAATTTAGATATGACATAGCCCAGGTGGTACAAATGATGTATACCGATGGTGATAACTGAAATAAGGAGGAGAGGATTTGTAATTAGGACACTTCTAGGTGAATCCATAATATATTGGGTGTATGTGTTGTTAATCTTGTAGTATGCAGAATACATTAGGCGACTACTTGTGACTAGATATGGCATGAGATACGGACACATACTGGGGTAATGGATTTTATGATATTGTATGATGTGGCGATGGGAGACATGATGACCTATACAGCAGGTGAGAGAAAATATCTATTCTCACGGGGAGGTTATGACCATGATTCTCCTTCATCGTAACCTGATAGAAAATTCGCATGAACTTTTGAAGTTGGGATATGATCGTATGTTTCTACATGTGGCTAGGGTCATTGCTCGTATATCTGATTTCCATACTTATGATGAGTTTTATGACAGAGAGGACTCTTGAAGGGAGTCTTATGATCAATAGGTTATTGCTCATGTTCCTATACTCGTGATGAGTTTATGACAGATGAACTCGAGAAAGGGGTCTTATGGTAGCATATTTGCTATACGAGTTAAGGTGGATTCACCTTTCTGTTCATTCTGCAGAAGATGGGATAAACTTTCAGGTTAATATAATATTGTGAAGCGAGGAGGTTTTCGCAATCCGGTTTATTTGTTGGAGATATATATTCCCATGATGAATGCATGGCGTAAGTGACTCTAATAAAGATTCTGATAATTATTTCTGTCAAGGTGGAATATGTATTGCATGAATAAATACTGATGGTGTTATAATGATCATAATTTACATGTATAAGGCAGAATGTTTACAGCGAGGTTAGTTGAAAGGATTTTCTCTGCGTAAGTGTTGATATGGGTCTACATGTAGATAGATTATGACTTTTTAAAATACTAGAGGTCTTGCACAGTTGAGATTTCCAAGGATATATAGGTTCTGAATAATAGATACGTTGTGCTTTTTTATCAGTTTCGTCATTTTTAATCCATAGGTTATACAAAATATGGTAGACTAATATTTGAATACTGAAAGTATACGTTTACATACATACCTGGTCAATTCTCGGGTTAGCTTTATAGTGACATAGAAATGTGAGATGAGTGTGTCCGGTCAGCCTGGACTGATCCATAATAGAATTCAGGGGCAATTAAGATATGAGGTGATATTCCATTTTGATGAACCCTATGCGGTTTTATGACACTCTAGGTTATACGACCGTTAACATGTGATATTGTTTGACCGTTAATATGCGATATTGTTTTGACCGGATTAACAATGAAAAGAGTTTCACGATTGCGGGTTAATACAGAGAAAATATGTATCGATTGATAATTTACATAGCGCATTTGGCAAAGGATAGGAAAATTTTCATGTTGCATATAATAGTCCATGCTACCTGTACTAGAAATTTTCACAAAGTATTAGGATTCTCACATTAGTATATATTTCACTTGCATGTTGACTATTTTCCATGTAAACTTATTGATATTACACACAATGTATTTGAGAGAAATGGTATGTCACTATGTGTTCACAATCCTTTGAAAAATGACACAAATACTGATATGCCCGCTCCACAAAACACGAGTAATTTAAGAATTTCACATCGCTCATTTGAGCATCTTGATTAGTCTCACGGTTTTTTGGTTTAAGTTCGATTTTCTATGGAACTTATGGTGTAACAGTATCCCATGAGATATAGTTTGGCAAGTTGATGAATATCATAATTTCACAATTCAGTAAGAAAGCTCGCTGTTTCACATACGGTTTTTATATTGGAGGGGAAAACAATTTGAATTTGGTATTGTCCAGATAGTGGCAATTAAGGGACACTTAATAAGCCAATGGGGCTTTTACACATATTATTTTTTATATAGAGTGTCCTCGTAGTTCCTGATTGATCCCTTTGAAGTGGTGGTGGTCATAGATGATTGGGATTGCGTATGATAACGACCGTGATTTAGAGCCAGTGGCAGCCATGATTGATTGTCAGTTGTAACCGCCAAGGTTTTTGAATAGAATTGGCAAGATAGAAGGTTCGAGACGATATTGTCTAAGTCTATCGGATTGGCAATGTTTCTAACCGTCTGAAATGCTGGTTTGAATTGGTGTAATGGAAGGTTCGAGACAATGTCAGATGTGGTTTTTGGTTGATATGGCAAGACGGTGGGCTCGAGTTGTTGCTGGCTGTGAATGATGGTTGCGACTGATGATTGGTAACACTTAAATTTGGTTTGATAGTTGATAGTATGCATGTATGGTTGGAGGAGAAATAATGAAGATGAGAACGGTGATGCCGGATGGATATTGAAGTTGCGATTCCTGACCGGATTTGATAATTTCCCATTTATATTGTGAGTTGCTTTGATATTGAGATATGGTGTATGGGATTACATAGCAGAGTCGATGAATACAGATTTAATTACTATAGGGGTGAGATAGGAATTTGAGATCAGGTCTACCGGGCATTATATCCATATATGATAAATTTATACATACCTTGTTTGGGATCTTCTCTTCCTTTTTCCTTGCCTTCGGCTAATGTAATTTTGAATATTGTCTGATGTATAGTTTGATGGAAGACACTGCAATGATGATGAGGAGGAGAAAAATTTCCTGATGTATTCAGTTTTCATTCTGGAATCAGTGTAGGTTGGATGCATACATGACTTATAGTTCATAACTGTTTTTAAAAATGGATTATTATTGTTGACCGGAGTGAGACTGATGGTGCATACCTGCATGGGAATACCAGGATCGGGAGGTTTCTCTCCCATTTTCCATCCAGGTGGCATTAGATTGTTTCTCTCATATTGCGCTAATTTAGCCATCTGATTACACAGTTGAATATGGAACGAACTGCGGAAAAAATAGATGCATTTAATGTCGTAGACCATAGTTGTATATGAATGAGTTGGTATATTTATGGCGCAGTATAGGTGCGATAGATGACGTATATTGAAATTGTAGGAACTCAATGAGAACACATTAGGCACATGGCAATGGATGATGCAATGTTTATGCGCAATAATTATGGTAAACCCTAAAGAACAGTGCGTAAACATTGAATGTACCATTCTAAATGATAAATACCTTAGATATGGAATTGATTAAGATGGCTCCAAGATGAGGTAATTACACGAGAATTTCCCGCTTTAAGTGGAATAGGTTAACCAAAAATTTATCCACTAAAAGAAATGATCGTTGTTGTACTTGACGTAATTCGGCGAACGATGGTGCATAAGTAGTTACATATGACGATAAATGCGCATTTACCACTACGCAGACAATGTTCTTATAGTGCACAAGAGTGTAGGGTTGCCTAATCTTATTTATTCTATAATGGCAATTAGTATATCATAGGACGGTATTCGGTATAATTATGGTTGTGTGAGATAGTTCACACATAAAGTAATATAGATGAATATTACTAACACTGCAATAAGTTGAGATATGGCAAATCAGAGGACCGACATGATGGTTATTACAACTCATGGGAACGATTCGAAGACTCATGCCATTATCTGACACAAGATAGTCTGACGACGGGTCAATTGACTATATTGTAAAGAGGCTAGATATTTAAATTCGGACAGACAGTGGATATATGATTAGGTCATATGTTATGATACAATATGTGTATGAGATTAAGAGGGCTTGGCGCATGTGTGGTCTTAACAGGTTGGCGAAATACACCTACATGAACGAGATGTATTGGAAGAGGTTTCCATATATATATAGACCTCATGTAAGTGAGTAAGGATTTGTCATGTGACAACTACGGTTGATGCGCTTCTCCAAGGGCGGATGATTGCCACTACGCAAAAGGTGTGGCGTACGACTGTATATAGGCCAGTCCGAATGGATGGAATAGATGAGGCAGAAGAGTAGCATTACCAACACATCTAAGATGAGTGGAGGATGATAAGTGGGGTTGCCAGATATATGCATTCGTGTTTGGACACATTGGTGGAGCATGATGCATGATGTTGCTGAACGTTATATTCTTGTTCACACGCTTCACATGCATATGGACCGGTTTACATTTGAGTATTGAGATAGTCAATATGATGTAGGTGGTTATATGAGAAATGGTAGTAAGCTGACATAGGTAGTTAATACGCAGTTGTACCGTTTAGAATATGGCCGTATAGGGTCCAATGGATTTAGCACAATGGACAAGTGAGTGATATTGATGATTGGATTACTAAGTCACACAGTATGACTGATACAAGGATATGCGGGATTGCTAGACACCGTATTAATTATCATGCAATTTAACTTATAGTGTGAACAGGATGATGCCAAGACTGACATATCTCTACATATGGAACGTATGACTTATTATAATTGTATGAGATTGCCGAGAGGCACTTGCGTAATGAAGATTGGATTAATAATGATGGATGAACATACGAGCTCATGAGGGGCCTTCATGCCAATTTAAGTGGGCTCCCAGCACGACGAGAGGTGAATATGCAGCGCCTGGGCATGGGTTAATTAATGCAACATGTATGGGAATGCTTCACACTTGATCGGACACACCTCATGTGTGTAGGTTGGAGATGAAAGGTTTGACATGATCGAGTGTGACTGGCACCACTGATATATGGTTGTCTTATATGAACTTACAATTTTGGGTTGGATGATACACGACAAGATTATAAGATGGTGACACTATCTAGGTAGGACGTTTTAGGCGTAATGAGTTTCCATATACATACTTTGTGATTGAGATGCCTGGAAAAATGTATACATACGGGGCGGCGCAGATGGGGAGAATATAGAGATGAGTCAGACAACACAATGTAACGATTCATGATCTATTGGTTGGTGGCAGATGGTTTTTTGCCTAAAAGATTTTTGTATTGTTAGATGTGTATATGGGGACCCATCGGATAGTATGGAATATGATAGATTGCATGATCTTACACTCCCTGAGTGATTCTATTTTTGTATTGTTAGATGTGTATATGGGGACCCATCGGATAGTATGGAATATGATAGATTGCATGATCTTACACTCCCTGAGTGATTCTACCTAGGTGACATATGGTGTCAGATTGGTCATATAGTTCATATTAGTAATGGGCAGAATAGGAGCTGCTGGATCGGGAGGTAACTGGCTTTATGATCACTGGAATATGGTTTGGATTAAGTCCATGGTTATAATTTCTGACCTCAAAATTCTGAACATATACCTTGTTTATGAATGATTTTAATGTAGACAGGAGATATAGATAACTATGAGGGATGACCCTTGGTATAAGGTGATAATTCCGTAGGATGACAGTCGGGGCTGACTTAATATGACGAAGATGCAATGGGACATAAGGATGGCATGAAATTAGCAATTTCAATAAATGATAGCCACCACGACCCTTGTCTCGGTTTGTCTTCCTGCTGTTCAGGATTTAAACGGAATATACAGTTGAAGGTTTCTTCTAGTAGCATCACTGCTGTTCTCATTGAACCACAGGACAAGTTGCATGCTTGATTAGTCTGAGACATATTGGATAACGTCAGGAATATAGGTGGTGATATACCACGAAAGTTTTTCATGTTTCAGGTTTGTTATTTGGTCGGATTGATGTTTATCAAAGGCATGTTATGGATTATGACCTGCAGGTAAAATGAATGATTGACCCTATGATGATATGCGTTTTTGAGTGACTTGCTAGATATGTCTTGACACATCATTGAGCAATGGTGCAAAAAAATCCTAGCAAGTGATTTGTTGATTTCGGAAAATATGGGATTACACGATTAAAAGTAACTTAACCCAGATTTTCTGTGTAGTACCCTTGGATCACCTATAATACTTGATAACAATTAGCGATAATGTAACTTCTTAGTTAGTATATAACTAGCCATGTTATGAAATAATGAGAGTCTAGATATTCAGATATAACATTGCTATATATAATAGTTAATGATTAATCTGATGATATATGAGATATAAGGTAGAGACACACAATTGCTTATTTAGAGGATTGATGTGTAGGATAATAAATGAACAGTTCGACAAATAATGGCTACTACGACCATCATTCCTATTTGTCTTCCTACTGTTCAGGATTAAAATGGAATACAGTTGAAAGTTCCTTCTATTAGTTTCTTATATTAGCATCGCTACTGTCCTCATTGAACCATAGGACAAGCTGCAAGCTCGATTAGTCTGAGACCTACTGGATAACGTCAAGAATATAGATGGTGATATACCATAAAAGGTTTTTTCATGTTTCTGAGGAAGACACTAATTGGATTGATGATGGTCAAATCCATGGTGTGGGTTTATGACCTAAGATGATATGCGATTTGATTGATTTGCTAGGGATGTCATGACACATCATTGAGCAATGGTGCAAAAAAACCCCCTGGGTTTTTCAAATTTCAAAATTTGGATTACACGATTGATAATAACTTAACACAGTTTTTCGCTGTTGCTGCACCCTGGGATTACCTATAATACCGGATGACAATTGGTTTCAGTAGCCCATAGAAAGACAAGACAAGTTGGGATATATTGATGATAAGGGTTTTTATTCAGTATATAGTTATAGCCATGGTATGAAATAAAAATAAAATAGATATCCAGATATAACCTTGCCATTTATAATAGTTTATGAGAGATCAGATAATATAGAAGATATATGATAGAGACACACAGTTGCTTATATAGGATGATAAGTGTACATATGAATTTGGATGCATGAATGAATATAATCAGATAGCTTAATTATTTATAGACCACTATAGGGTAATGAATCTCGTACGGAAGTGTTCCGGAAAGTAACACTACGAGGAGTATTCGTACCAGGATGATATGTAACGCTGAACGGTACCCAGTTTGTAGGATGACCAATGGCTTGATATGGTGACCGGAAACGGCTGATAGTGATGAATTGGGAATTTGGATAGTGTACGGCCCTTGGCATGTAATTGTCACGAACATGGCCTGATCCATTGGGGTAGTCCACTGACCGACGATGAACACCATAGGTTAAACGAGGGTTGTATGGCACTGCCCTACGTGGACGATAGTTGGTGGTATAATTATATGGTGTGTTATGGATTGGCTGCTGCTGTCTTCCCACTCCCATGTTTACAAATACATCCGAACTATTTACCGGAGTTGGAGGAAAAGGCTGCAGAGATGAAGACGGACTACTGGTATCACACGATGATGAATGGTAAATGGCTGAAATGGCCAAAGAGGGGGTAGTATGAGAAGACGAGTCATACAGTGGTTGGGCCTGGAAATACAAAAGAGAACACAAGGCTATGAGAATATATACACGTGACAATAGAAATTCTTACCTCTTGGGATGAACTGAGACCAGCTGCATTAACTTGGGTTTTGTTGGCAGTCTGGTTACCCACACCCTGCACAGCGGTGGTTCCAGTTAAGGGAATATCAACGTCCATAAAAAATTCTCGTAGTTCTTCCTCTTTGTATAGAACCTCTCCGGTTTTGGGTGTAGATGGCAATGTGGATGGCTTTCCAATTGGAGGGTGATCATCCTCATTGTCAGAACCTAAATCATCGATACTTACGAGAGAATTGGGATACATATCCATGATCTCTGAATGAATTGTGACACGGAAAAACTTGGTATCTGAGTAGATGCTCTGTAAAGAGGTGATGCGTTGATTGAGTGGGATAGAATGACCTGCATGAAGTAGAGATGACAATATGAACATATAGAATAAAAGGAAAGTAATAGATGTCGCCAGTAATGAGAAATATATGTATGCTGATTTGTCTAAACATGTTTTTTGTACATGACGCCTGATGCTTGACGCTGATTGGCTGTTACGAATGTACACATTATATAGGTTGATAACACATGAAAGATATGAGATGAGTGACAATGTAATGGTGATGCAGACGATACACACACACACATGTACATATATGTACATATGGAGTATGACTAAATGTTGACGGCATGCTGTTCGAATGGATGACGTGTCAGACTGGTGGTGTGTGTACGAATGAAATATGTGTGTGCTCTGGCAAAAACGGTTAGGATTCGAAAAAAATCCTATATGTACCCAATGCGTGACGCTGATTGGACGACGGGGCAGAGGTGAGATACATAGATATGTATGATACATGAAGGAAGAAGTAATAAAGTACTGCGAGCTATAACGTGTATAACAGCACGTAGATATAATATGGAATATTAATGATTGATGTGATGAGCGCCATTATAGATTTAGAACAAGTACAGATATTAATGATTGAGAGATGATTTTTGAGCCTTGATCTATGAGTAATCGGTACTTGAACAATACGATGTATTGTGGACAAGATCATGCATGTTGGGATACTAATGTTTATATATACAAGTATATGTATATAATCGAAGAGAATATGAATGTTCACATGGGTGCGGAAGCATGTATGCATGCAAGATGCGAATATAGACATATGAACATAATAGCGGACAAATTAATGTCTATATGGTACAGTTGTGTTTTTATCCGATTTTAGTCGTTAAGTCGAGCTGAAAGAATATAAGTGTCAGTTAGTGAATTGTACAAGGTTTGGAGAAGAAAGTCTGGGACATGAATTTGACAGGGCAGACACGTTATTTAAGGTCTGGTAAGTTTGGGTGGATTTCATGTATAAAAAGGTCCAATTTTCTAATATGGTACCGTTCCATGCCATTGAAACTCTTATAGATGTCTCTGGTTGCGTTCACGGGAGATATAAAGTGACGGTTTTTCTGCAACAGGAAAACAGTGAACCCACCAGGAAAGAAAACTTTCAGTTAAATTTAGGAATTCTGAATATTATGGAAAATTTGAATTAAATTTAGGAAATTTGAATATTTGTAGAAAATTTAAATTTTGAACATTATGAAAGTTTTTCTAAAAGTTTCGATTAAAAATTTAGAAAATCTGGATATTTGCAGAAAAATTTAAATAAAGATAATGAATATATTTGGACAAATTCGGAGAAAAATTTAAATAAAGATAATGAATATATTTGGACAAATTCAAAGAAATCTTGTAGTTTGAAGAGAAAGTTTGGGTTCAAAATTGCTAGAATGTCTTGGTGACATGCGAAGTTTATGAGGGACGCATTTCCAGTGAAGTTATAAATTTAAAGAATTTCTAAACTAATTTGTTGAAGACATGAATTTAGTTAACCTTAAGGTTCAATTGAGTATATCCTTTCCTCGGTATTGGTTAATTCAACTAAGGTACCCAAGGAATTATTAGAGGGAGGGAAAATTCCTCCAAATATATTATTCCATAAATTAAAAGAAAGTTAAATTGGTTTGAGGAAATAGAAAGTTCACCTTTAAGTTTGTTCCGGTGGAGTCAATTTGAGTTTTTGGAATTACAATGAACTTTAGAGATGGATAAGGTTTCTAATTTGTTAGAAGAAATTGTTTAAGACATCCTGGTCTTAAGATTCTATGAGTAAGGTCAGGTTAAATGGTCTGACAAGGCCTTTTTAGATTCCAACACTAATATCTTTTGCCTTCTGCAAATATAAATATATTTGGACAAATTTAAGGAAATCTTGTATTTTGAAGGAGGATTTGGGTTCAAAATTGCAAGAATGTCGTGGTGACATACGAAGTTCATGAGGGACGCATTTCCAGTGAAGTTATAAATTTAAAATATTTCTGAACTGATTTGTAGAAAACATGAATTTAGTTAACCTTAAGTTTCATTTGAGTATATACATTCCTCGTTATTGGTTAATCTAACTAAAGTACCCAGAGAATTACTGGAGGGAAAGAAAAATTCCTCCAAATATATTATTCCATGAATTAAATAAAGTTAAACTGGTTTGAGGAATAGAAAGTTCACTTTTTAAGTGTTTCTGGTTGTCTTTGTGTTCCAGTGGAGCCAATTTGAGTTTTGGAATTACAATAGATGGACATGGTTCCTTATGTGTTAGAGGAAATTATGTATGACATCCTGGTCTTAAGATTCTATGAGCGAGGTCAGGTTGAATGGTCTGACAAGGCCTGTTCGGATTCCAACACTAATATTTTTGCCTTCGGCAAAAATAAAAGGGGTTGTCTTACAGTGCTCGTGCTGGGATCTTTTGCCATAGGCAGTTTGACATACATTATGGAGATCTGATAGCCGGGCATATGATAAGACCATGTGGGTAGAAAAGTGACTTGATTACAGAGGATACAAGAGCTGTCCAGGAGTGATATATCGAAGTGGGTTCGGTTTGTAGCGATGCAGTTCCGGGCCAGTGATAGTAACAAATTTTCAATTTTCGTGGGTTCCTTAGGATCACCGTGAAACGATCCGATAATAAATTTTGGTTTGGCTTCCCGGATCGTGATGGGAACTAATCATAAATGAATGCGGTCTGATGCATCTGGTTTCCTACTAGATTATTCTGCCTTTCATTTGTAGTATGTATAAATAGATCCGGATACCATATGACAGAATTTGGTCAATATCTGATTTTAGGTAGACGATTTTTCATGGTATGAGAAATGCATGTTACTTGTAGAAGTAGAATAAGTAGATATATCCTAACTAACACTATGATTCAGTAGTAGAAAATATATATAGTTATTGGTTTGTATTGCTATTTTGGTTTACATACAGAAACTAGCTGATGAGTCCCGGTGGTGTGGGACGAAAGGCCTCCTAGTACACCCTTAGGGACCTAAACGGTCATAATAGAAAGAATTAATAATAGGAGTTAAATATAGGAGTATATACATACTCTACAGTTACTACCATAACAATATGGTATTCACTCAAGATAGTATAGGGATCATAGAGGGAAGAGCATCTATTTATATAGGTATCCAAGTAGGCATAATAGAATACTAACATTTGACAATAAGATGAAATGTAAACATAGGCTGTTATAAATACATGTTAGGTTGAGTGTGTGAGCGTGAATGTGAATATGGGTCATCGGTTGTGTGACTGACCTTTGGATGATATGGATGAAAGACCAACAGTGGTAAGTAGTCATATGAATTATATTTAATGATATATGATTAGAATGGAGTGATGTCTTCAATACCGTGGGTAGTACGTCACGTTAAGGGTAAATGTTTTTTGGTTTGAATTTTTTGTCGATTCCTGTTGATGATGTTTATTTGAATGGGCCGGATTAAGGTAGACCGGATTGGACACAGTTTTCGAACCTTATTGTTATACTTGATTTGCTTATTTGAATGGGTTGGATTAAGGTAGACTGGAGTAGACACAGTATTTGAACCTTATTATTATACTTAATTTACTTTAATTAAGTTATATATATAGTAGAATTAAGAGAAAACGAAGACCTATTGGCTGCCCTTAGGTAAGAGGGGTTTATATCTACTGTCTCCCATTCATATATGATGGTACAGGCCCACTCGTATGTTCGACTTGATATACGATTTGAATTTAGCTGGTTTCGGATTACACAGCTAAATCAATAGATGAATGAATCCTTTGGAAAACAACCCAAAGGAGTCTAGAATCACTGATGAATTTGGGTGTTTACCCCTGACGTGTAAGTGGGAAGTAATGCCCTATGATACCATAGGGCCAGATTTATTCACGGTGATTGATAAATGTATCTGCAGATTACATGTCTTATGATAAATTTATTCAAGGTTCTAGATAGATGTATCATTGGAATACATGGTTTATAATTGATATATTCAAGGTTCTAGATAGATGTATCCTTGGAATACATGGTTTATAATAGATATATTCACCGTTATATATATGAGAAATGTATCAGTAAAATACATGTCTGATAATAATTTACAGATCTTGACTGGTAGTGACTCCTGTATGATTTATTCAAGGTTCTAGATAGATGCATCTTTAGAATACATGGTTTATAATAGATATATTTACCGTTATATATATGAGAAATGTATCAGTAGGATACATGTCTGATAATAACGTATAGATGTTGACTGGTAGTGACTCCTGTATGAATATGATTTTTGATGAATTAAATTCGTAGAGTGATTTACGGATAGCATTACAGGTTGATGAGGGCCTGAATCTTGATTGCATATGATTTTTGATGAATTAAATTCGTAGAGTGATTTACGGATAGCATTACAAGTTGATGAGGGCCTGAATCTTGATTGCATGTAAACACAGTGGATCACTAATGTTCAGGCTGGATGCCACAAGGGGCTGAGTTAGACTGGACATTGAAACATGTAGCGAGGATTACACACATGGCTTATCCTGATGGAATTTGTTTTCCTCCTGGAGATATATGATGGCATGTATGTCACATGGGACTAAACCTCTATAGTAAGACTTACATGTATGATGCATGGGCAGAGGCAGATGGACCCAGATACTTATATGGACTGATGACTGCTGAGCACGGTTTGTGCGCTTGGGCCACACAGGTGGAAGGTTACTTAAGAAGGACCTAGACGTTGATAGTTACTGTCGCCTTCAGGGGTACACTGTCAGCTGCATATAATGGATGACTATGTCCCTATTGGAGGAGACATTTAGAATAGGATCATATAATGTACAAGGATGACTTACCTGTGGGTACATGTATGTGACGAGGTATGTATTTGCGTTGATAGGCGAGTGGACACTCGACCATTTTAAGTTTTTTCCATGGGGTGGTAGGGTGGAAACGGCACCATAGGGATCGGTTGATCCAACAAAAAATATACATGTTTTTGTTTATGTTTTTATACAGGCATAACTGGGTTGCTAGAATACGAGAACACAGTTGGCATAACACAGGGTGACACTAAATTGCCTAGAAGGTATTGTACAAGATAGGTGGTAATTTGAACCAGCAGGTTTACGAGTATGCTAACGTGTGAATGTTCCGAGTATCTGAAATATAGATTTGAATATTTAAACATAAAAAGGTGGACATAATATGTAATTATATACTATATTAGTTACTTACTATATATGATAGGTGGGAACTATGTGATTGACCGTATGCGGATACAATATGCATTGGCACATATATATGTATAAAAGATATAATTCCGGTTAGACTAGAAAGGGCAAAGGCTAGTATGGGACTTATATAATCACAGAGATCTGAATGTGCATGGATAAGTAAGACCTATGATTAAGGTCAGACCTGAACTTTGGATAATATGCTAGTTATATGTCGTTGATGCAAGTATAAATAAGACAGACTTTATGCAATTACACATTTCGTAAGTTTGTTAATGTATATACAGACTTATGCAATTACACATTTTGAACGGTAAAATGGTATACTGCATACGAAGCAAATTAAGTTTGTTAATAATATAATATATACAAGACCCATTGAACTGATTGACGGTACTGACCAGGAATGAGATAGGTCAAGGTTAATTCTAGACTGAATTAATGGATTGACGGTAGATTTAGAGTAACAAACAATTAGATCAACAATTATTGGATCAACAATTATGAATACAATAGGCAAAAATAAGTAAGGTATAAGATACGTTCGTGTACTTCCATTCAGAATTGGACATGGTACGGGTATGGCACTGTACCCATACACTATATTATAGAATATTTTATTTGTAGATAGGATTAAAACTAGGATGCTGACATAAAAACAGACAGAATAATGAAGATTGAAGTTCAATTTTGGGTGGTACCACAGATGCCTGGTGACATACTTATGGAATACTAGTTAGCATTTAGATCGTGATAACATTAGTCATTAAAATGGTCTAATTATATAGTGTAGAAAATATGGTCTGCATATTAGAATTTATCTGTTAGATACTAGAGATATATGAAGGTAATAAAGTATTATAGTCTTTGTGAGGTGAGGCCAAGCATGCCTGCTGAAATACTGGATGGATGCCTACAGCACTTGGATTGCGTGGGCAGCAGATATTGAATTGGGTTATTTAATTTATATATGAAATAGATTGTATATAGAACTTATGTTCACTATAAATTTGACGGACGGCATGAGTGACAGATAGAATATATAGATGATCGATAATATGCGCTAGATAGCAACTAATCCGTGGTACATATGGATGGTTGCTGATATTTGAGGTGATGATATGCAGACTCTGGGACACATGATGATGTTGCCATGCTGGTACCATGATGGACATGTTATATAGGGCCCTCGTAGAATACACGTATCTGTGATGTTAGATCACATACGAGGGGAAAGGATAATGAACAAATAGGCAGGCGGCGGGTAATGTGGTGGTAATTCCCTTCTTTATTATAAGAAATTGATGATGAGGAGCGGAACCCATTACAAAAGTGTTTGATCTGTACATTGACAATATGTTTTGTAGGGCATAATAATGATCATGATGTTGAGACCTACACTAATAGGTGATTACACGCCGAAGGTGTAGGGAACATAATACGCGATGTGAATGACGATGCTCACAACACATATATAGAAAAATTTTCATATCATAATATATGAAAATGGCCCCCGAGGGATTGATATATATCGTCGTACCCGTCTGACTCCAGAAGATGACATGGTTAGTCCATGATAGTAGTATGCAAAGTAAATTAATGTTGGGACAATATATAGGTAGAAATAGGTTTATATATACATAAGAGCCAGCAAATATGATACGATATAATATGGTTCAGCTATATATAAACAGATGCAGAGATGGGAATCACCCATATAGGTCGAATAGGATTAGTTAACACCACATAACTGGTATGACAATGATGTTTATACTAGATGTTGGATATAGGTAGGTGAAAGGACATATATATATTCATAAAAAATTGTCGCATCATTAAGTAGATATTTAAATGTATATACGATCGACCTTCTGGTCTATCGAGAATTTGCCGATTATAGGTCTGGATAATACACAGAATGAATTAGGAGAATTATCAGAAGTTAACATAGATTATGTGTGTATATATGGGCAAAACAAGCTTTGGCAATGACATTTTAACATTACAAAGTTTAGCTGTGTACACTAGGAGGAGATATATAACTAGATTAACGAATGTTTAGATCTAGTAATTAGGATGTAGAATTATATAGATCTAATACGGCAAAAAAACTAGAGAGGTAATCAGTTCCGTAGCCATATGATATGCAGATGGATGTATGCAATATGATATAGATGTGACTATATGGGCATAAGACCATTAATTGGTATTTGCCAATGAGAAAAGGAATGAAATCAGGAACAATATATAGTGGTGTTATAGATAGAATGTGATACGGCCTGAGGTAAATGATACTATGTTACACATGTTTGAAAAAAATGTGCTATACGATTATGGAGAGAGGTACACATGACATGGTTATCATGGCATAAGGATATAAGGGATAGATGACCAATAGTATTTCATATAGACTGATTCAAGACTGGAGGTACATCCATCGACCCGAATTGTGGCTTGATAGGTTGAGTGGAGAATAAAGCTCTCCAATACCTCACAGTATAAAGAACCCATATAGGAGATTTTAAACAATTTCTTACGTGATATATACCAACCATTGAACTGATCATATTGCTACTTAGTGGTCTGTGTATATTCTATGCACAACGGCTGAATTGTGATGTGTGAGATATGGGGCTGTAGTGTGTGATAAGAAATTGCCAACAAACTTCAAGATCTGTTATAGGGATTTGAGTTATCAATGGACAGGGATGTAGCTAATATAAATAAATATAATGACAAAGATATCAACAGATCATAATAAGGTAATGACTATAGGGTGACTGAACATGGTCTATGGCAATACCATTATGATATAGATATGTCACCCATGTGGATATGAGGTGGAATATGATTACCTGGACCCATGACGAAGTTAACAGTCAGACAGGTGAGTACCATGTGTTACTGGTATATAGGGATCATAAGCACAATAGTGTGCACATGGAGATATGGGAACTCTATACAGAAGATGACATGAGACATGTGTTAGATTGTGTATTTTTACGGTTCCTCGAGATTAAGTTAGTTAGAATATTTGCATATGGATTGGTTTTTGACCGCTTGGAATAGCTTGTTCAAGACTAAGACGCACCGATAGATAAGAATATATAAGCTGATACAGGACTGATATGAGTGGATCATTGATGACAAATTTGATGGGTAAAGGGGATGCAAAGTTTGAGATAGAACGGATATGCAAAAGCTAGTAGATATGTGCTGAGAAGGTAATACATATCAGTTAGTTATATGAATAGGCATTTGGTTACTTACCGGTAAAATTAATGAATAGCTAGGCTATAAACAGGATTCGGACTACATCCACAATGTGATCAGCCTAGCTAGTATACATGAATAGATTATACAATAACATGATTATGGAAATGATGTAGTAAGTAGAAGCCCAGGCCTGAGAGAAGAGATCTATATTAATGATATGAAATTATATAGTTTATGAAGTAGAGATATGTTGACTTACGATTTATATGGTAGAACAATTCATATGGGAAATGCGATTAATTTGGATACATATTGATGAACATGAGGCGATGATGGAGTTAGATGGACTCAGAATGACATCATGTGCATTAGTCTGCTAAAGGTATTAATGACTTTAGCGGCAAATAGTTATTGAGCATATTTGATTGTGTTCTGAAGATGTACCGTATGCCCATCTGTATTATGCGGGGAAGCAGTTGTACCTGTTTGGAGCTTATACTATTGTAACCCATGTTTTCCAGAGTGGCACGTAATAATGGTACATATAGATCGGTGGACATGATGGTGTCTGTTGTTGACGGTATACGTAAGGGTACGGGCGTCATGGGATACCGATGATTCAATAGACGGACATGATGACTTATGAGACTGTTGGGATCATCACAGGCCGTGCTGGATATAGATGACAGAGCTCGTTCACCAGCCAGTATGAAAACGGTGGGACAATCAGGACATTTTAATAGACCAATATTTTCGACTTTGGAGTTATGGTCAACAATGGTTGGATCTACTTGGGACATGCCCATCTTCAATTTATGAAACAGAGAATTACTGTTATGGAAAGTTGGATCGCCAAGCTGGAATTCCCTACATAACAGGGTTATTAATTTCCCGTAGTCCTCACATATATATGGTAGGGATTGACGATATTGATTACGGACCATAGTGTGGGACCCGAGGGCATGTAAGGCCTTATATTTGGGTGCACTCATCAATGTTAAGGACGGGTCATTAGAAGGTACATCGGACTGTCCAGGGAGAGATCCTAATGGTTCTAGACAAGAGTTAAGTAACTTCATGCGGATTTTTAGGCCACCTAACGTATTTCTATAATCCTTATGACGTGGGGCATTGTTGACAGCCGCACATTTCCTTAACTCGATGGTGACCAACTTGGAAATGACTTTGTGAATAAGAGTGAGAGGGTACATATTGTGTATGAATATACTTATGACAGTTTTAAGATCGGACAATAAGAAATGATTAGTAGACCGGACGAGGACTTTCCTGATATAATGTGTCAATGTAGATTCCTTATGCACCATCTTGGTATTACTGAGATAATGACAGACCCGATCGCTACACATGGATTTCCGATACAGGGACGTATGAGCACGGGTGGTTGTTCTGTGGCACTGGATGTCCAGAAAGTCTATAGCGCCTTTTACTTCAGACCCATAGATATATTTGGGTGCATCGGGCATGTCTTCTTGATCTACGGTGAAGGTCAGTGAAGTGGCCTCTTGAAGGGCCTCTAATAGGCTATCCAATTGTTGGGTGGGTATATATAATAGAATATCGTCAATGTATTTATGCCAATGCACTATCCCGTTGGCAATGAAGATATTATAATAATGGATTTGAAAACGGTGATCGAGGTAGATGGTGGCCAATAGTCCAGAGTCGCAGGCGCCTTGGGGTAGACCCTGAACCTGGTGGTAAATTTGACCACCATAGGTAAACAATATATATTCATTGAGGCAGAATCGGATACAGGCCAATAATAATTTTGGCTCCACGGGACAGCATTGGACAACACACGGTAGACTCAGAAAATGTTCCAAGGAGTATAATATGTCGGTCCTATTCATGTTAGGATACATGTTCTCTACATCGATTTTCACGAATTTGTAATTTGGACATATTAGTATCTCTCGTATACTTAGTGCCACAGTGTCGATATTGCACACATTTTGTGGGCATAGAAATGTTTTCATTACTCGACCTAGAATATGTGTTACGATCTTGGCCACAGGGTAGGTATACCAACCGCGGGTACTCACAATGGGCCTACAAGGTTGGTCTGGCTTGTGGGTCTTTACTGTGCCATACATGTAGGGTAGACTTAAGGGCTGGGTGTCTAATACTCGTAATAACTGCTGATACTTGTATGGATAAGGTGGTATCACGGTTTTGCCATTTTCTTTTTCTTTGGGCACACATACGGTTTGGCGCCAATTGTCGCCCAATTGATTGAGAAGTATTTGGTACCGCTTATACCACAATTTTTTCAGTTGAGAGGCCCTGACTAGAGGTATGGATGCATAATAGCCTAGGGAGACCTGCCTGGACACCCAGGTGTTCATTTTTGAGTGATATACAGTTTTGGGGATAAGTACCAAACTTTTTGCCTTATCACTTTGGAGCAATAGGATGTCCTTGTGATTGCGAAGAAATATGAGTGTTTTATGGGCCATAAGTTGTAATTTCTTTTCCAAAGGGTTGAATGGGACAACAGTAGCTTCGGCCAGGAATGCATATATGGTGCGTAGATACTCACCTAGAGACGATAACAGTTTAATGGATTACTTAGGAGGTGGGAAACACTTACCTAACAGTGAACTGGGATCTATAGTCGGATGACACTCTTGGGAGTACCTGTCCAGAATTAATAAATGATCTATATAGTCGCCAAAGCTGGGACGGGCTGGTGGTACAAATTTAGGACCAAAACTGAGTAAGGTGGAAATATCAGTGTCAATCTTATATTCAGTAAGATTTTCAAACCCTCCGGGGACTGGCGATATGTAAGAGAGGCAATCTGAAGGTGGTCCATATAAGGGATGCTCCAAACTCATATGACCTAGTGGCACATTAATTTCGGGTGAAAACCATTGGTCATAAGAAGTTTGTGATTGGGCGGTTGACAGTTGAGGTACACAAACTTGAGGATGAGTAATTTTAGTAACTGGTGATTTATTATTGGCACAAGCATAGGGATGAGGCCGTGATGATGTAGATAGACGTGGTATATGAACACTTGAAGATAAAGAAGAATTGAGACCAGAAATAGAATTGTTGCGTGCTTCGGGAGGCATTGAGGAGAGAGTTGATGACTGATCATTGAAGGTAGAGCCATGATCATTATAAGATAAAATGGACGGACGATCGGGATGATGACCTGTAGGAGTTATGATATTAGATAGAACTAATGGTGATGTAGAGAACGATGACCGCACGACCGTTTGGCTATCAGCATTATCGGGTTTGTTAGGCGGATTTGATGGAATGCTATAGACAAGTTCCTCTATTGATGGTAAGTCATTAATGAGTGTTAGATCCTCATTCCAGGTGAATGAGGGACGACCAGGTGATTTAAGAGTGAGACTTGTTATATGTAAGTTAGAGGAGTCATAGCTGATTATTAGGTCATGAGAAGTGTCGAATAAGCTGAGAGTTGTGGATATTTGTGTTATGTTGTTTGCATGAAACCTAAAGGACTCTCGATCATGTGGGTATATGAGTGGACAGATATCTATTTTGAGATCGGACAATAACCCATTTGGCAGACAACCACTAGATATTATTAGACCGAGAATTTGTGAGGTAGAATTAAAAGACACCTCATTTAGAATTCTCGGTGGCAGATATCCCGTACACATTATGCTGCGCAGCCGCATTATTTCCACATAGGTCTCACATTGCACTTCGGCGTATTGATGAGGCGAATAGCTTATGAGAGCACCATAACGGTAGGGCCGTACTAGAAGAGGACTATCTATAACTCCAGACGTCTTAAAATAGATTCCATAACTCATGAGCGATGGGACATATTGTGATGGTAGTTCGGTACGGGTGGGTAGTTTGTCCTGTTCATGTTGGAATAGATGGACGCTATATAAGACATCACATGATGGACCATCATTTCTGGTCTCAGTGATGACCTGTACTTTTAGTATTTCTTTATCTGCAAGTGTGGAGGCGAGGTGACAGATGTGATTTGGATTGAGTAATGAGGTGACGGCAACTGGCTCCTGTGACATGATTGATGATTATTAAGACAATCCGGGTCGATGGGGCATACACACATTCGATGTGATGGATGACTAATATATGATATGCCTGTACGACACGGGTTATATACGGTTTTGGTCTATAGAACCTATTCAGATTTATGTGACGCTTAAGAGGTTTAGGAGGCTTGGATGGTGATGATGAACAGAGGACCAGATGACGACCTGACCTGCATTTTCCAAAGTGTGGATATGGGTAGGGGATATGCATAATATGATATGAGAATGACATGTACTTACTCGACTAGTGTATAAATTCGATTTCCAGGTACATTGAATGTCTGAGTATAAGTAGGACAAGAATAAGTAATACAGTTTTTGAATATGTGTATAAAAGTGCGGTTTTATTCTCTGCATATTGACGATAGAAAATAGAGAGATATGATGATATGACCCATTATGCGATAATGATTAGACAAGACGTAGGCAAAAATTTAGATATGACATAGCCCAGGTGGTACAAATGATGTATACCGATGGTGATAACTGAAATAAGGAGGAGAGGATTTGTAATTAGGACACTTCTAGGTGAATCCATAATATATTGGGTGTATGTGTTGTTAATCTTGTAGTATGCAGAATACATTAGGCGACTACTTGTGACTAGATATGGCATGAGATACGGACACATACTGGGGTAATGGATTTTATGATATTGTATGATGTGGCGATGGGAGACATGATGACCTATACAGCAGGTGAGAGAAAATATCTATTCTCACGGGGAGGTTATGACCATGATTCTCCTTCATCGTAACCTGATAGAAAATTCGCATGAACTTTTGAAGTTGGGATATGATCGTATGTTTCTACATGTGGCTAGGGTCATTGCTCGTATATCTGATTTCCATACTTATGATGAGTTTTATGACAGAGAGGACTCTTGAAGGGAGTCTTATGATCAATAGGTTATTGCTCATGTTCCTATACTCGTGATGAGTTTATGACAGATGAACTCGAGAAAGGGGTCTTATGGTAGCATATTTGCTATACGAGTTAAGGTGGATTCACCTTTCTGTTCATTCTGCAGAAGATGGGATAAACTTTCAGGTTAATATAATATTGTGAAGCGAGGAGGTTTTCGCAATCCGGTTTATTTGTTGGAGATATATATTCCCATGATGAATGCATGGCGTAAGTGACTCTAATAAAGATTCTGATAATTATTTCTGTCAAGGTGGAATATGTATTGCATGAATAAATACTGATGGTGTTATAATGATCATAATTTACATGTATAAGGCAGAATGTTTACAGCGAGGTTAGTTGAAAGGATTTTCTCTGCGTAAGTGTTGATATGGGTCTACATGTAGATAGATTATGACTTTTTAAAATACTAGAGGTCTTGCACAGTTGAGATTTCCAAGGATATATAGGTTCTGAATAATAGATACGTTGTGCTTTTTTATCAGTTTCGTCATTTTTAATCCATAGGTTATACAAAATATGGTAGACTAATATTTGAATACTGAAAGTATACGTTTACATACATACCTGGTCAATTCTCGGGTTAGCTTTATAGTGACATAGAAATGTGAGATGAGTGTGTCCGGTCAGCCTGGACTGATCCATAATAGAATTCAGGGGCAATTAAGATATGAGGTGATATTCCATTTTGATGAACCCTATGCGGTTTTATGACACTCTAGGTTATACGACCGTTAACATGTGATATTGTTTGACCGTTAATATGCGATATTGTTTTGACCGGATTAACAATGAAAAGAGTTTCACGATTGCGGGTTAATACAGAGAAAATATGTATCGATTGATAATTTACATAGCGCATTTGGCAAAGGATAGGAAAATTTTCATGTTGCATATAATAGTCCATGCTACCTGTACTAGAAATTTTCACAAAGTATTAGGATTCTCACATTAGTATATATTTCACTTGCATGTTGACTATTTTCCATGTAAACTTATTGATATTACACACAATGTATTTGAGAGAAATGGTATGTCACTATGTGTTCACAATCCTTTGAAAAATGACACAAATACTGATATGCCCGCTCCACAAAACACGAGTAATTTAAGAATTTCACATCGCTCATTTGAGCATCTTGATTAGTCTCACGGTTTTTTGGTTTAAGTTCGATTTTCTATGGAACTTATGGTGTAACAGTATCCCATGAGATATAGTTTGGCAAGTTGATGAATATCATAATTTCACAATTCAGTAAGAAAGCTCGCTGTTTCACATACGGTTTTTATATTGGAGGGGAAAACAATTTGAATTTGGTATTGTCCAGATAGTGGCAATTAAGGGACACTTAATAAGCCAATGGGGCTTTTACACATATTATTTTTTATATAGAGTGTCCTCGTAGTTCCTGATTGATCCCTTTGAAGTGGTGGTGGTCATAGATGATTGGGATTGCGTATGATAACGACCGTGATTTAGAGCCAGTGGCAGCCATGATTGATTGTCAGTTGTAACCGCCAAGGTTTTTGAATAGAATTGGCAAGATAGAAGGTTCGAGACGATATTGTCTAAGTCTATCGGATTGGCAATGTTTCTAACCGTCTGAAATGCTGGTTTGAATTGGTGTAATGGAAGGTTCGAGACAATGTCAGATGTGGTTTTTGGTTGATATGGCAAGACGGTGGGCTCGAGTTGTTGCTGGCTGTGAATGATGGTTGCGACTGATGATTGGTAACACTTAAATTTGGTTTGATAGTTGATAGTATGCATGTATGGTTGGAGGAGAAATAATGAAGATGAGAACGGTGATGCCGGATGGATATTGAAGTTGCGATTCCTGACCGGATTTGATAATTTCCCATTTATATTGTGAGTTGCTTTGATATTGAGATATGGTGTATGGGATTACATAGCAGAGTCGATGAATACAGATTTAATTACTATAGGGGTGAGATAGGAATTTGAGATCAGGTCTACCGGGCATTATATCCATATATGATAAATTTATACATACCTTGTTTGGGATCTTCTCTTCCTTTTTCCTTGCCTTCGGCTAATGTAATTTTGAATATTGTCTGATGTATAGTTTGATGGAAGACACTGCAATGATGATGAGGAGGAGAAAAATTTCCTGATGTATTCAGTTTTCATTCTGGAATCAGTGTAGGTTGGATGCATACATGACTTATAGTTCATAACTGTTTTTAAAAATGGATTATTATTGTTGACCGGAGTGAGACTGATGGTGCATACCTGCATGGGAATACCAGGATCGGGAGGTTTCTCTCCCATTTTCCATCCAGGTGGCATTAGATTGTTTCTCTCATATTGCGCTAATTTAGCCATCTGATTACACAGTTGAATATGGAACGAACTGCGGAAAAAATAGATGCATTTAATGTCGTAGACCATAGTTGTATATGAATGAGTTGGTATATTTATGGCGCAGTATAGGTGCGATAGATGACGTATATTGAAATTGTAGGAACTCAATGAGAACACATTAGGCACATGGCAATGGATGATGCAATGTTTATGCGCAATAATTATGGTAAACCCTAAAGAACAGTGCGTAAACATTGAATGTACCATTCTAAATGATAAATACCTTAGATATGGAATTGATTAAGATGGCTCCAAGATGAGGTAATTACACGAGAATTTCCCGCTTTAAGTGGAATAGGTTAACCAAAAATTTATCCACTAAAAGAAATGATCGTTGTTGTACTTGACGTAATTCGGCGAACGATGGTGCATAAGTAGTTACATATGACGATAAATGCGCATTTACCACTACGCAGACAATGTTCTTATAGTGCACAAGAGTGTAGGGTTGCCTAATCTTATTTATTCTATAATGGCAATTAGTATATCATAGGACGGTATTCGGTATAATTATGGTTGTGTGAGATAGTTCACACATAAAGTAATATAGATGAATATTACTAACACTGCAATAAGTTGAGATATGGCAAATCAGAGGACCGACATGATGGTTATTACAACTCATGGGAACGATTCGAAGACTCATGCCATTATCTGACACAAGATAGTCTGACGACGGGTCAATTGACTATATTGTAAAGAGGCTAGATATTTAAATTCGGACAGACAGTGGATATATGATTAGGTCATATGTTATGATACAATATGTGTATGAGATTAAGAGGGCTTGGCGCATGTGTGGTCTTAACAGGTTGGCGAAATACACCTACATGAACGAGATGTATTGGAAGAGGTTTCCATATATATATAGACCTCATGTAAGTGAGTAAGGATTTGTCATGTGACAACTACGGTTGATGCGCTTCTCCAAGGGCGGATGATTGCCACTACGCAAAAGGTGTGGCGTACGACTGTATATAGGCCAGTCCGAATGGATGGAATAGATGAGGCAGAAGAGTAGCATTACCAACACATCTAAGATGAGTGGAGGATGATAAGTGGGGTTGCCAGATATATGCATTCGTGTTTGGACACATTGGTGGAGCATGATGCATGATGTTGCTGAACGTTATATTCTTGTTCACACGCTTCACATGCATATGGACCGGTTTACATTTGAGTATTGAGATAGTCAATATGATGTAGGTGGTTATATGAGAAATGGTAGTAAGCTGACATAGGTAGTTAATACGCAGTTGTACCGTTTAGAATATGGCCGTATAGGGTCCAATGGATTTAGCACAATGGACAAGTGAGTGATATTGATGATTGGATTACTAAGTCACACAGTATGACTGATACAAGGATATGCGGGATTGCTAGACACCGTATTAATTATCATGCAATTTAACTTATAGTGTGAACAGGATGATGCCAAGACTGACATATCTCTACATATGGAACGTATGACTTATTATAATTGTATGAGATTGCCGAGAGGCACTTGCGTAATGAAGATTGGATTAATAATGATGGATGAACATACGAGCTCATGAGGGGCCTTCATGCCAATTTAAGTGGGCTCCCAGCACGACGAGAGGTGAATATGCAGCGCCTGGGCATGGGTTAATTAATGCAACATGTATGGGAATGCTTCACACTTGATCGGACACACCTCATGTGTGTAGGTTGGAGATGAAAGGTTTGACATGATCGAGTGTGACTGGCACCACTGATATATGGTTGTCTTATATGAACTTACAATTTTGGGTTGGATGATACACGACAAGATTATAAGATGGTGACACTATCTAGGTAGGACGTTTTAGGCGTAATGAGTTTCCATATACATACTTTGTGATTGAGATGCCTGGAAAAATGTATACATACGGGGCGGCGCAGATGGGGAGAATATAGAGATGAGTCAGACAACACAATGTAACGATTCATGATCTATTGGTTGGTGGCAGATGGTTTTTTGCCTAAAAGATTTTTGTATTGTTAGATGTGTATATGGGGACCCATCGGATAGTATGGAATATGATAGATTGCATGATCTTACACTCCCTGAGTGATTCTATTTTTGTATTGTTAGATGTGTATATGGGGACCCATCGGATAGTATGGAATATGATAGATTGCATGATCTTACACTCCCTGAGTGATTCTACCTAGGTGACATATGGTGTCAGATTGGTCATATAGTTCATATTAGTAATGGGCAGAATAGGAGCTGCTGGATCGGGAGGTAACTGGCTTTATGATCACTGGAATATGGTTTGGATTAAGTCCATGGTTATAATTTCTGACCTCAAAATTCTGAACATATACCTTGTTTATGAATGATTTTAATGTAGACAGGAGATATAGATAACTATGAGGGATGACCCTTGGTATAAGGTGATAATTCCGTAGGATGACAGTCGGGGCTGACTTAATATGACGAAGATGCAATGGGACATAAGGATGGCATGAAATTAGCAATTTCAATAAATGATAGCCACCACGACCCTTGTCTCGGTTTGTCTTCCTGCTGTTCAGGATTTAAACGGAATATACAGTTGAAGGTTTCTTCTAGTAGCATCACTGCTGTTCTCATTGAACCACAGGACAAGTTGCATGCTTGATTAGTCTGAGACATATTGGATAACGTCAGGAATATAGGTGGTGATATACCACGAAAGTTTTTCATGTTTCAGGTTTGTTATTTGGTCGGATTGATGTTTATCAAAGGCATGTTATGGATTATGACCTGCAGGTAAAATGAATGATTGACCCTATGATGATATGCGTTTTTGAGTGACTTGCTAGATATGTCTTGACACATCATTGAGCAATGGTGCAAAAAAATCCTAGCAAGTGATTTGTTGATTTCGGAAAATATGGGATTACACGATTAAAAGTAACTTAACCCAGATTTTCTGTGTAGTACCCTTGGATCACCTATAATACTTGATAACAATTAGCGATAATGTAACTTCTTAGTTAGTATATAACTAGCCATGTTATGAAATAATGAGAGTCTAGATATTCAGATATAACATTGCTATATATAATAGTTAATGATTAATCTGATGATATATGAGATATAAGGTAGAGACACACAATTGCTTATTTAGAGGATTGATGTGTAGGATAATAAATGAACAGTTCGACAAATAATGGCTACTACGACCATCATTCCTATTTGTCTTCCTACTGTTCAGGATTAAAATGGAATACAGTTGAAAGTTCCTTCTATTAGTTTCTTATATTAGCATCGCTACTGTCCTCATTGAACCATAGGACAAGCTGCAAGCTCGATTAGTCTGAGACCTACTGGATAACGTCAAGAATATAGATGGTGATATACCATAAAAGGTTTTTTCATGTTTCTGAGGAAGACACTAATTGGATTGATGATGGTCAAATCCATGGTGTGGGTTTATGACCTAAGATGATATGCGATTTGATTGATTTGCTAGGGATGTCATGACACATCATTGAGCAATGGTGCAAAAAAACCCCCTGGGTTTTTCAAATTTCAAAATTTGGATTACACGATTGATAATAACTTAACACAGTTTTTCGCTGTTGCTGCACCCTGGGATTACCTATAATACCGGATGACAATTGGTTTCAGTAGCCCATAGAAAGACAAGACAAGTTGGGATATATTGATGATAAGGGTTTTTATTCAGTATATAGTTATAGCCATGGTATGAAATAAAAATAAAATAGATATCCAGATATAACCTTGCCATTTATAATAGTTTATGAGAGATCAGATAATATAGAAGATATATGATAGAGACACACAGTTGCTTATATAGGATGATAAGTGTACATATGAATTTGGATGCATGAATGAATATAATCAGATAGCTTAATTATTTATAGACCACTATAGGGTAATGAATCTCGTACGGAAGTGTTCCGGAAAGTAACACTACGAGGAGTATTCGTACCAGGATGATATGTAACGCTGAACGGTACCCAGTTTGTAGGATGACCAATGGCTTGATATGGTGACCGGAAACGGCTGATAGTGATGAATTGGGAATTTGGATAGTGTACGGCCCTTGGCATGTAATTGTCACGAACATGGCCTGATCCATTGGGGTAGTCCACTGACCGACGATGAACACCATAGGTTAAACGAGGGTTGTATGGCACTGCCCTACGTGGACGATAGTTGGTGGTATAATTATATGGTGTGTTATGGATTGGCTGCTGCTGTCTTCCCACTCCCATGTTTACAAATACATCCGAACTATTTACCGGAGTTGGAGGAAAAGGCTGCAGAGATGAAGACGGACTACTGGTATCACACGATGATGAATGGTAAATGGCTGAAATGGCCAAAGAGGGGGTAGTATGAGAAGACGAGTCATACAGTGGTTGGGCCTGGAAATACAAAAGAGAACACAAGGCTATGAGAATATATACACGTGACAATAGAAATTCTTACCTCTTGGGATGAACTGAGACCAGCTGCATTAACTTGGGTTTTGTTGGCAGTCTGGTTACCCACACCCTGCACAGCGGTGGTTCCAGTTAAGGGAATATCAACGTCCATAAAAAATTCTCGTAGTTCTTCCTCTTTGTATAGAACCTCTCCGGTTTTGGGTGTAGATGGCAATGTGGATGGCTTTCCAATTGGAGGGTGATCATCCTCATTGTCAGAACCTAAATCATCGATACTTACGAGAGAATTGGGATACATATCCATGATCTCTGAATGAATTGTGACACGGAAAAACTTGGTATCTGAGTAGATGCTCTGTAAAGAGGTGATGCGTTGATTGAGTGGGATAGAATGACCTGCATGAAGTAGAGATGACAATATGAACATATAGAATAAAAGGAAAGTAATAGATGTCGCCAGTAATGAGAAATATATGTATGCTGATTTGTCTAAACATGTTTTTTGTACATGACGCCTGATGCTTGACGCTGATTGGCTGTTACGAATGTACACATTATATAGGTTGATAACACATGAAAGATATGAGATGAGTGACAATGTAATGGTGATGCAGACGATACACACACACACATGTACATATATGTACATATGGAGTATGACTAAATGTTGACGGCATGCTGTTCGAATGGATGACGTGTCAGACTGGTGGTGTGTGTACGAATGAAATATGTGTGTGCTCTGGCAAAAACGGTTAGGATTCGAAAAAAATCCTATATGTACCCAATGCGTGACGCTGATTGGACGACGGGGCAGAGGTGAGATACATAGATATGTATGATACATGAAGGAAGAAGTAATAAAGTACTGCGAGCTATAACGTGTATAACAGCACGTAGATATAATATGGAATATTAATGATTGATGTGATGAGCGCCATTATAGATTTAGAACAAGTACAGATATTAATGATTGAGAGATGATTTTTGAGCCTTGATCTATGAGTAATCGGTACTTGAACAATACGATGTATTGTGGACAAGATCATGCATGTTGGGATACTAATGTTTATATATACAAGTATATGTATATAATCGAAGAGAATATGAATGTTCACATGGGTGCGGAAGCATGTATGCATGCAAGATGCGAATATAGACATATGAACATAATAGCGGACAAATTAATGTCTATATGGTACAGTTGTGTTTTTATCCGATTTTAGTCGTTAAGTCGAGCTGAAAGAATATAAGTGTCAGTTAGTGAATTGTACAAGGTTTGGAGAAGAAAGTCTGGGACATGAATTTGACAGGGCAGACACGTTATTTAAGGTCTGGTAAGTTTGGGTGGATTTCATGTATAAAAAGGTCCAATTTTCTAATATGGTACCGTTCCATGCCATTGAAACTCTTATAGATGTCTCTGGTTGCGTTCACGGGAGATATAAAGTGACGGTTTTTCTGCAACAGGAAAACAGTGAACCCACCAGGAAAGAAAACTTTCAGTTAAATTTAGGAATTCTGAATATTATGGAAAATTTGAATTAAATTTAGGAAATTTGAATATTTGTAGAAAATTTAAATTTTGAACATTATGAAAGTTTTTCTAAAAGTTTCGATTAAAAATTTAGAAAATCTGGATATTTGCAGAAAAATTTAAATAAAGATAATGAATATATTTGGACAAATTCGGAGAAAAATTTAAATAAAGATAATGAATATATTTGGACAAATTCAAAGAAATCTTGTAGTTTGAAGAGAAAGTTTGGGTTCAAAATTGCTAGAATGTCTTGGTGACATGCGAAGTTTATGAGGGACGCATTTCCAGTGAAGTTATAAATTTAAAGAATTTCTAAACTAATTTGTTGAAGACATGAATTTAGTTAACCTTAAGGTTCAATTGAGTATATCCTTTCCTCGGTATTGGTTAATTCAACTAAGGTACCCAAGGAATTATTAGAGGGAGGGAAAATTCCTCCAAATATATTATTCCATAAATTAAAAGAAAGTTAAATTGGTTTGAGGAAATAGAAAGTTCACCTTTAAGTTTGTTCCGGTGGAGTCAATTTGAGTTTTTGGAATTACAATGAACTTTAGAGATGGATAAGGTTTCTAATTTGTTAGAAGAAATTGTTTAAGACATCCTGGTCTTAAGATTCTATGAGTAAGGTCAGGTTAAATGGTCTGACAAGGCCTTTTTAGATTCCAACACTAATATCTTTTGCCTTCTGCAAATATAAATATATTTGGACAAATTTAAGGAAATCTTGTATTTTGAAGGAGGATTTGGGTTCAAAATTGCAAGAATGTCGTGGTGACATACGAAGTTCATGAGGGACGCATTTCCAGTGAAGTTATAAATTTAAAATATTTCTGAACTGATTTGTAGAAAACATGAATTTAGTTAACCTTAAGTTTCATTTGAGTATATACATTCCTCGTTATTGGTTAATCTAACTAAAGTACCCAGAGAATTACTGGAGGGAAAGAAAAATTCCTCCAAATATATTATTCCATGAATTAAATAAAGTTAAACTGGTTTGAGGAATAGAAAGTTCACTTTTTAAGTGTTTCTGGTTGTCTTTGTGTTCCAGTGGAGCCAATTTGAGTTTTGGAATTACAATAGATGGACATGGTTCCTTATGTGTTAGAGGAAATTATGTATGACATCCTGGTCTTAAGATTCTATGAGCGAGGTCAGGTTGAATGGTCTGACAAGGCCTGTTCGGATTCCAACACTAATATTTTTGCCTTCGGCAAAAATAAAAGGGGTTGTCTTACAGTGCTCGTGCTGGGATCTTTTGCCATAGGCAGTTTGACATACATTATGGAGATCTGATAGCCGGGCATATGATAAGACCATGTGGGTAGAAAAGTGACTTGATTACAGAGGATACAAGAGCTGTCCAGGAGTGATATATCGAAGTGGGTTCGGTTTGTAGCGATGCAGTTCCGGGCCAGTGATAGTAACAAATTTTCAATTTTCGTGGGTTCCTTAGGATCACCGTGAAACGATCCGATAATAAATTTTGGTTTGGCTTCCCGGATCGTGATGGGAACTAATCATAAATGAATGCGGTCTGATGCATCTGGTTTCCTACTAGATTATTCTGCCTTTCATTTGTAGTATGTATAAATAGATCCGGATACCATATGACAGAATTTGGTCAATATCTGATTTTAGGTAGACGATTTTTCATGGTATGAGAAATGCATGTTACTTGTAGAAGTAGAATAAGTAGATATATCCTAACTAACACTATGATTCAGTAGTAGAAAATATATATAGTTATTGGTTTGTATTGCTATTTTGGTTTACATACAGAAACTAGCTGATGAGTCCCGGTGGTGTGGGACGAAAGGCCTCCTAGTACACCCTTAGGGACCTAAACGGTCATAATAGAAAGAATTAATAATAGGAGTTAAATATAGGAGTATATACATACTCTACAGTTACTACCATAACAATATGGTATTCACTCAAGATAGTATAGGGATCATAGAGGGAAGAGCATCTATTTATATAGGTATCCAAGTAGGCATAATAGAATACTAACATTTGACAATAAGATGAAATGTAAACATAGGCTGTTATAAATACATGTTAGGTTGAGTGTGTGAGCGTGAATGTGAATATGGGTCATCGGTTGTGTGACTGACCTTTGGATGATATGGATGAAAGACCAACAGTGGTAAGTAGTCATATGAATTATATTTAATGATATATGATTAGAATGGAGTGATGTCTTCAATACCGTGGGTAGTACGTCACGTTAAGGGTAAATGTTTTTTGGTTTGAATTTTTTGTCGATTCCTGTTGATGATGTTTATTTGAATGGGCCGGATTAAGGTAGACCGGATTGGACACAGTTTTCGAACCTTATTGTTATACTTGATTTGCTTATTTGAATGGGTTGGATTAAGGTAGACTGGAGTAGACACAGTATTTGAACCTTATTATTATACTTAATTTACTTTAATTAAGTTATATATATAGTAGAATTAAGAGAAAACGAAGACCTATTGGCTGCCCTTAGGTAAGAGGGGTTTATATCTACTGTCTCCCATTCATATATGATGGTACAGGCCCACTCGTATGTTCGACTTGATATACGATTTGAATTTAGCTGGTTTCGGATTACACAGCTAAATCAATAGATGAATGAATCCTTTGGAAAACAACCCAAAGGAGTCTAGAATCACTGATGAATTTGGGTGTTTACCCCTGACGTGTAAGTGGGAAGTAATGCCCTATGATACCATAGGGCCAGATTTATTCACGGTGATTGATAAATGTATCTGCAGATTACATGTCTTATGATAAATTTATTCAAGGTTCTAGATAGATGTATCATTGGAATACATGGTTTATAATTGATATATTCAAGGTTCTAGATAGATGTATCCTTGGAATACATGGTTTATAATAGATATATTCACCGTTATATATATGAGAAATGTATCAGTAAAATACATGTCTGATAATAATTTACAGATCTTGACTGGTAGTGACTCCTGTATGATTTATTCAAGGTTCTAGATAGATGCATCTTTAGAATACATGGTTTATAATAGATATATTTACCGTTATATATATGAGAAATGTATCAGTAGGATACATGTCTGATAATAACGTATAGATGTTGACTGGTAGTGACTCCTGTATGAATATGATTTTTGATGAATTAAATTCGTAGAGTGATTTACGGATAGCATTACAGGTTGATGAGGGCCTGAATCTTGATTGCATATGATTTTTGATGAATTAAATTCGTAGAGTGATTTACGGATAGCATTACAAGTTGATGAGGGCCTGAATCTTGATTGCATGTAAACACAGTGGATCACTAATGTTCAGGCTGGATGCCACAAGGGGCTGAGTTAGACTGGACATTGAAACATGTAGCGAGGATTACACACATGGCTTATCCTGATGGAATTTGTTTTCCTCCTGGAGATATATGATGGCATGTATGTCACATGGGACTAAACCTCTATAGTAAGACTTACATGTATGATGCATGGGCAGAGGCAGATGGACCCAGATACTTATATGGACTGATGACTGCTGAGCACGGTTTGTGCGCTTGGGCCACACAGGTGGAAGGTTACTTAAGAAGGACCTAGACGTTGATAGTTACTGTCGCCTTCAGGGGTACACTGTCAGCTGCATATAATGGATGACTATGTCCCTATTGGAGGAGACATTTAGAATAGGATCATATAATGTACAAGGATGACTTACCTGTGGGTACATGTATGTGACGAGGTATGTATTTGCGTTGATAGGCGAGTGGACACTCGACCATTTTAAGTTTTTTCCATGGGGTGGTAGGGTGGAAACGGCACCATAGGGATCGGTTGATCCAACAAAAAATATACATGTTTTTGTTTATGTTTTTATACAGGCATAACTGGGTTGCTAGAATACGAGAACACAGTTGGCATAACACAGGGTGACACTAAATTGCCTAGAAGGTATTGTACAAGATAGGTGGTAATTTGAACCAGCAGGTTTACGAGTATGCTAACGTGTGAATGTTCCGAGTATCTGAAATATAGATTTGAATATTTAAACATAAAAAGGTGGACATAATATGTAATTATATACTATATTAGTTACTTACTATATATGATAGGTGGGAACTATGTGATTGACCGTATGCGGATACAATATGCATTGGCACATATATATGTATAAAAGATATAATTCCGGTTAGACTAGAAAGGGCAAAGGCTAGTATGGGACTTATATAATCACAGAGATCTGAATGTGCATGGATAAGTAAGACCTATGATTAAGGTCAGACCTGAACTTTGGATAATATGCTAGTTATATGTCGTTGATGCAAGTATAAATAAGACAGACTTTATGCAATTACACATTTCGTAAGTTTGTTAATGTATATACAGACTTATGCAATTACACATTTTGAACGGTAAAATGGTATACTGCATACGAAGCAAATTAAGTTTGTTAATAATATAATATATACAAGACCCATTGAACTGATTGACGGTACTGACCAGGAATGAGATAGGTCAAGGTTAATTCTAGACTGAATTAATGGATTGACGGTAGATTTAGAGTAACAAACAATTAGATCAACAATTATTGGATCAACAATTATGAATACAATAGGCAAAAATAAGTAAGGTATAAGATACGTTCGTGTACTTCCATTCAGAATTGGACATGGTACGGGTATGGCACTGTACCCATACACTATATTATAGAATATTTTATTTGTAGATAGGATTAAAACTAGGATGCTGACATAAAAACAGACAGAATAATGAAGATTGAAGTTCAATTTTGGGTGGTACCACAGATGCCTGGTGACATACTTATGGAATACTAGTTAGCATTTAGATCGTGATAACATTAGTCATTAAAATGGTCTAATTATATAGTGTAGAAAATATGGTCTGCATATTAGAATTTATCTGTTAGATACTAGAGATATATGAAGGTAATAAAGTATTATAGTCTTTGTGAGGTGAGGCCAAGCATGCCTGCTGAAATACTGGATGGATGCCTACAGCACTTGGATTGCGTGGGCAGCAGATATTGAATTGGGTTATTTAATTTATATATGAAATAGATTGTATATAGAACTTATGTTCACTATAAATTTGACGGACGGCATGAGTGACAGATAGAATATATAGATGATCGATAATATGCGCTAGATAGCAACTAATCCGTGGTACATATGGATGGTTGCTGATATTTGAGGTGATGATATGCAGACTCTGGGACACATGATGATGTTGCCATGCTGGTACCATGATGGACATGTTATATAGGGCCCTCGTAGAATACACGTATCTGTGATGTTAGATCACATACGAGGGGAAAGGATAATGAACAAATAGGCAGGCGGCGGGTAATGTGGTGGTAATTCCCTTCTTTATTATAAGAAATTGATGATGAGGAGCGGAACCCATTACAAAAGTGTTGCCACAAGGGGCTGAGTTAGACTGGACATTGAAACATGTAGCGAGGATTACACACATGGCTTATCCTGATGGAATTTGTTTTCCTCCTGGAGATATATGATGGCATGTATGTCACATGGGACTAAACCTCTATAGTAAGACTTACATGTATGATGCATGGGCAGAGGCAGATGGACCCAGATACTTATATGGACTGATGACTGCTGAGCACGGTTTGTGCGCTTGGGCCACACAGGTGGAAGGTTACTTAAGAAGGACCTAGACGTTGATAGTTACTGTCGCCTTCAGGGGTACACTGTCAGCTGCATATAATGGATGACTATGTCCCTATTGGAGGAGACATTTAGAATAGGATCATATAATGTACAAGGATGACTTACCTGTGGGTACATGTATGTGACGAGGTATGTATTTGCGTTGATAGGCGAGTGGACACTCGACCATTTTAAGTTTTTTCCATGGGGTGGTAGGGTGGAAACGGCACCATAGGGATCGGTTGATCCAACAAAAAATATACATGTTTTTGTTTATGTTTTTATACAGGCATAACTGGGTTGCTAGAATACGAGAACACAGTTGGCATAACACAGGGTGACACTAAATTGCCTAGAAGGTATTGTACAAGATAGGTGGTAATTTGAACCAGCAGGTTTACGAGTATGCTAACGTGTGAATGTTCCGAGTATCTGAAATATAGATTTGAATATTTAAACATAAAAAGGTGGACATAATATGTAATTATATACTATATTAGTTACTTACTATATATGATAGGTGGGAACTATGTGATTGACCGTATGCGGATACAATATGCATTGGCACATATATATGTATAAAAGATATAATTCCGGTTAGACTAGAAAGGGCAAAGGCTAGTATGGGACTTATATAATCACAGAGATCTGAATGTGCATGGATAAGTAAGACCTATGATTAAGGTCAGACCTGAACTTTGGATAATATGCTAGTTATATGTCGTTGATGCAAGTATAAATAAGACAGACTTTATGCAATTACACATTTCGTAAGTTTGTTAATGTATATACAGACTTATGCAATTACACATTTTGAACGGTAAAATGGTATACTGCATACGAAGCAAATTAAGTTTGTTAATAATATAATATATACAAGACCCATTGAACTGATTGACGGTACTGACCAGGAATGAGATAGGTCAAGGTTAATTCTAGACTGAATTAATGGATTGACGGTAGATTTAGAGTAACAAACAATTAGATCAACAATTATTGGATCAACAATTATGAATACAATAGGCAAAAATAAGTAAGGTATAAGATACGTTCGTGTACTTCCATTCAGAATTGGACATGGTACGGGTATGGCACTGTACCCATACACTATATTATAGAATATTTTATTTGTAGATAGGATTAAAACTAGGATGCTGACATAAAAACAGACAGAATAATGAAGATTGAAGTTCAATTTTGGGTGGTACCACAGATGCCTGGTGACATACTTATGGAATACTAGTTAGCATTTAGATCGTGATAACATTAGTCATTAAAATGGTCTAATTATATAGTGTAGAAAATATGGTCTGCATATTAGAATTTATCTGTTAGATACTAGAGATATATGAAGGTAATAAAGTATTATAGTCTTTGTGAGGTGAGGCCAAGCATGCCTGCTGAAATACTGGATGGATGCCTACAGCACTTGGATTGCGTGGGCAGCAGATATTGAATTGGGTTATTTAATTTATATATGAAATAGATTGTATATAGAACTTATGTTCACTATAAATTTGACGGACGGCATGAGTGACAGATAGAATATATAGATGATCGATAATATGCGCTAGATAGCAACTAATCCGTGGTACATATGGATGGTTGCTGATATTTGAGGTGATGATATGCAGACTCTGGGACACATGATGATGTTGCCATGCTGGTACCATGATGGACATGTTATATAGGGCCCTCGTAGAATACACGTATCTGTGATGTTAGATCACATACGAGGGGAAAGGATAATGAACAAATAGGCAGGCGGCGGGTAATGTGGTGGTAATTCCCTTCTTTATTATAAGAAATTGATGATGAGGAGCGGAACCCATTACAAAAATGAGAAGTGTCGAATAAGCTGAGAGTTGTGGATATTTGTGTTATGTTGTTTGCATGAAACCTAAAGGACTCTCGATCATGTGGGTATATGAGTGGACAGATATCTATTTTGAGATCGGACAATAACCCATTTGGCAGACAACCACTAGATATTATTAGACCGAGAATTTGTGAGGTAGAATTAAAAGACACCTCATTTAGAATTCTCGGTGGCAGATATCCCGTACACATTATGCTGCGCAGCCGCATTATTTCCACATAGGTCTCACATTGCACTTCGGCGTATTGATGAGGCGAATAGCTTATGAGAGCACCATAACGGTAGGGCCGTACTAGAAGAGGACTATCTATAACTCCAGACGTCTTAAAATAGATTCCATAACTCATGAGCGATGGGACATATTGTGATGGTAGTTCGGTACGGGTGGGTAGTTTGTCCTGTTCATGTTGGAATAGATGGACGCTATATAAGACATCACATGATGGACCATCATTTCTGGTCTCAGTGATGACCTGTACTTTTAGTATTTCTTTATCTGCAAGTGTGGAGGCGAGGTGACAGATGTGATTTGGATTGAGTAATGAGGTGACGGCAACTGGCTCCTGTGACATGATTGATGATTATTAAGACAATCCGGGTCGATGGGGCATACACACATTCGATGTGATGGATGACTAATATATGATATGCCTGTACGACACGGGTTATATACGGTTTTGGTCTATAGAACCTATTCAGATTTATGTGACGCTTAAGAGGTTTAGGAGGCTTGGATGGTGATGATGAACAGAGGACCAGATGACGACCTGACCTGCATTTTCCAAAGTGTGGATATGGGTAGGGGATATGCATAATATGATATGAGAATGACATGTACTTACTCGACTAGTGTATAAATTCGATTTCCAGGTACATTGAATGTCTGAGTATAAGTAGGACAAGAATAAGTAATACAGTTTTTGAATATGTGTATAAAAGTGCGGTTTTATTCTCTGCATATTGACGATAGAAAATAGAGAGATATGATGATATGACCCATTATGCGATAATGATTAGACAAGACGTAGGCAAAAATTTAGATATGACATAGCCCAGGTGGTACAAATGATGTATACCGATGGTGATAACTGAAATAAGGAGGAGAGGATTTGTAATTAGGACACTTCTAGGTGAATCCATAATATATTGGGTGTATGTGTTGTTAATCTTGTAGTATGCAGAATACATTAGGCGACTACTTGTGACTAGATATGGCATGAGATACGGACACATACTGGGGTAATGGATTTTATGATATTGTATGATGTGGCGATGGGAGACATGATGACCTATACAGCAGGTGAGAGAAAATATCTATTCTCACGGGGAGGTTATGACCATGATTCTCCTTCATCGTAACCTGATAGAAAATTCGCATGAACTTTTGAAGTTGGGATATGATCGTATGTTTCTACATGTGGCTAGGGTCATTGCTCGTATATCTGATTTCCATACTTATGATGAGTTTTATGACAGAGAGGACTCTTGAAGGGAGTCTTATGATCAATAGGTTATTGCTCATGTTCCTATACTCGTGATGAGTTTATGACAGATGAACTCGAGAAAGGGGTCTTATGGTAGCATATTTGCTATACGAGTTAAGGTGGATTCACCTTTCTGTTCATTCTGCAGAAGATGGGATAAACTTTCAGGTTAATATAATATTGTGAAGCGAGGAGGTTTTCGCAATCCGGTTTATTTGTTGGAGATATATATTCCCATGATGAATGCATGGCGTAAGTGACTCTAATAAAGATTCTGATAATTATTTCTGTCAAGGTGGAATATGTATTGCATGAATAAATACTGATGGTGTTATAATGATCATAATTTACATGTATAAGGCAGAATGTTTACAGCGAGGTTAGTTGAAAGGATTTTCTCTGCGTAAGTGTTGATATGGGTCTACATGTAGATAGATTATGACTTTTTAAAATACTAGAGGTCTTGCACAGTTGAGATTTCCAAGGATATATAGGTTCTGAATAATAGATACGTTGTGCTTTTTTATCAGTTTCGTCATTTTTAATCCATAGGTTATACAAAATATGGTAGACTAATATTTGAATACTGAAAGTATACGTTTACATACATACCTGGTCAATTCTCGGGTTAGCTTTATAGTGACATAGAAATGTGAGATGAGTGTGTCCGGTCAGCCTGGACTGATCCATAATAGAATTCAGGGGCAATTAAGATATGAGGTGATATTCCATTTTGATGAACCCTATGCGGTTTTATGACACTCTAGGTTATACGACCGTTAACATGTGATATTGTTTGACCGTTAATATGCGATATTGTTTTGACCGGATTAACAATGAAAAGAGTTTCACGATTGCGGGTTAATACAGAGAAAATATGTATCGATTGATAATTTACATAGCGCATTTGGCAAAGGATAGGAAAATTTTCATGTTGCATATAATAGTCCATGCTACCTGTACTAGAAATTTTCACAAAGTATTAGGATTCTCACATTAGTATATATTTCACTTGCATGTTGACTATTTTCCATGTAAACTTATTGATATTACACACAATGTATTTGAGAGAAATGGTATGTCACTATGTGTTCACAATCCTTTGAAAAATGACACAAATACTGATATGCCCGCTCCACAAAACACGAGTAATTTAAGAATTTCACATCGCTCATTTGAGCATCTTGATTAGTCTCACGGTTTTTTGGTTTAAGTTCGATTTTCTATGGAACTTATGGTGTAACAGTATCCCATGAGATATAGTTTGGCAAGTTGATGAATATCATAATTTCACAATTCAGTAAGAAAGCTCGCTGTTTCACATACGGTTTTTATATTGGAGGGGAAAACAATTTGAATTTGGTATTGTCCAGATAGTGGCAATTAAGGGACACTTAATAAGCCAATGGGGCTTTTACACATATTATTTTTTATATAGAGTGTCCTCGTAGTTCCTGATTGATCCCTTTGAAGTGGTGGTGGTCATAGATGATTGGGATTGCGTATGATAACGACCGTGATTTAGAGCCAGTGGCAGCCATGATTGATTGTCAGTTGTAACCGCCAAGGTTTTTGAATAGAATTGGCAAGATAGAAGGTTCGAGACGATATTGTCTAAGTCTATCGGATTGGCAATGTTTCTAACCGTCTGAAATGCTGGTTTGAATTGGTGTAATGGAAGGTTCGAGACAATGTCAGATGTGGTTTTTGGTTGATATGGCAAGACGGTGGGCTCGAGTTGTTGCTGGCTGTGAATGATGGTTGCGACTGATGATTGGTAACACTTAAATTTGGTTTGATAGTTGATAGTATGCATGTATGGTTGGAGGAGAAATAATGAAGATGAGAACGGTGATGCCGGATGGATATTGAAGTTGCGATTCCTGACCGGATTTGATAATTTCCCATTTATATTGTGAGTTGCTTTGATATTGAGATATGGTGTATGGGATTACATAGCAGAGTCGATGAATACAGATTTAATTACTATAGGGGTGAGATAGGAATTTGAGATCAGGTCTACCGGGCATTATATCCATATATGATAAATTTATACATACCTTGTTTGGGATCTTCTCTTCCTTTTTCCTTGCCTTCGGCTAATGTAATTTTGAATATTGTCTGATGTATAGTTTGATGGAAGACACTGCAATGATGATGAGGAGGAGAAAAATTTCCTGATGTATTCAGTTTTCATTCTGGAATCAGTGTAGGTTGGATGCATACATGACTTATAGTTCATAACTGTTTTTAAAAATGGATTATTATTGTTGACCGGAGTGAGACTGATGGTGCATACCTGCATGGGAATACCAGGATCGGGAGGTTTCTCTCCCATTTTCCATCCAGGTGGCATTAGATTGTTTCTCTCATATTGCGCTAATTTAGCCATCTGATTACACAGTTGAATATGGAACGAACTGCGGAAAAAATAGATGCATTTAATGTCGTAGACCATAGTTGTATATGAATGAGTTGGTATATTTATGGCGCAGTATAGGTGCGATAGATGACGTATATTGAAATTGTAGGAACTCAATGAGAACACATTAGGCACATGGCAATGGATGATGCAATGTTTATGCGCAATAATTATGGTAAACCCTAAAGAACAGTGCGTAAACATTGAATGTACCATTCTAAATGATAAATACCTTAGATATGGAATTGATTAAGATGGCTCCAAGATGAGGTAATTACACGAGAATTTCCCGCTTTAAGTGGAATAGGTTAACCAAAAATTTATCCACTAAAAGAAATGATCGTTGTTGTACTTGACGTAATTCGGCGAACGATGGTGCATAAGTAGTTACATATGACGATAAATGCGCATTTACCACTACGCAGACAATGTTCTTATAGTGCACAAGAGTGTAGGGTTGCCTAATCTTATTTATTCTATAATGGCAATTAGTATATCATAGGACGGTATTCGGTATAATTATGGTTGTGTGAGATAGTTCACACATAAAGTAATATAGATGAATATTACTAACACTGCAATAAGTTGAGATATGGCAAATCAGAGGACCGACATGATGGTTATTACAACTCATGGGAACGATTCGAAGACTCATGCCATTATCTGACACAAGATAGTCTGACGACGGGTCAATTGACTATATTGTAAAGAGGCTAGATATTTAAATTCGGACAGACAGTGGATATATGATTAGGTCATATGTTATGATACAATATGTGTATGAGATTAAGAGGGCTTGGCGCATGTGTGGTCTTAACAGGTTGGCGAAATACACCTACATGAACGAGATGTATTGGAAGAGGTTTCCATATATATATAGACCTCATGTAAGTGAGTAAGGATTTGTCATGTGACAACTACGGTTGATGCGCTTCTCCAAGGGCGGATGATTGCCACTACGCAAAAGGTGTGGCGTACGACTGTATATAGGCCAGTCCGAATGGATGGAATAGATGAGGCAGAAGAGTAGCATTACCAACACATCTAAGATGAGTGGAGGATGATAAGTGGGGTTGCCAGATATATGCATTCGTGTTTGGACACATTGGTGGAGCATGATGCATGATGTTGCTGAACGTTATATTCTTGTTCACACGCTTCACATGCATATGGACCGGTTTACATTTGAGTATTGAGATAGTCAATATGATGTAGGTGGTTATATGAGAAATGGTAGTAAGCTGACATAGGTAGTTAATACGCAGTTGTACCGTTTAGAATATGGCCGTATAGGGTCCAATGGATTTAGCACAATGGACAAGTGAGTGATATTGATGATTGGATTACTAAGTCACACAGTATGACTGATACAAGGATATGCGGGATTGCTAGACACCGTATTAATTATCATGCAATTTAACTTATAGTGTGAACAGGATGATGCCAAGACTGACATATCTCTACATATGGAACGTATGACTTATTATAATTGTATGAGATTGCCGAGAGGCACTTGCGTAATGAAGATTGGATTAATAATGATGGATGAACATACGAGCTCATGAGGGGCCTTCATGCCAATTTAAGTGGGCTCCCAGCACGACGAGAGGTGAATATGCAGCGCCTGGGCATGGGTTAATTAATGCAACATGTATGGGAATGCTTCACACTTGATCGGACACACCTCATGTGTGTAGGTTGGAGATGAAAGGTTTGACATGATCGAGTGTGACTGGCACCACTGATATATGGTTGTCTTATATGAACTTACAATTTTGGGTTGGATGATACACGACAAGATTATAAGATGGTGACACTATCTAGGTAGGACGTTTTAGGCGTAATGAGTTTCCATATACATACTTTGTGATTGAGATGCCTGGAAAAATGTATACATACGGGGCGGCGCAGATGGGGAGAATATAGAGATGAGTCAGACAACACAATGTAACGATTCATGATCTATTGGTTGGTGGCAGATGGTTTTTTGCCTAAAAGATTTTTGTATTGTTAGATGTGTATATGGGGACCCATCGGATAGTATGGAATATGATAGATTGCATGATCTTACACTCCCTGAGTGATTCTATTTTTGTATTGTTAGATGTGTATATGGGGACCCATCGGATAGTATGGAATATGATAGATTGCATGATCTTACACTCCCTGAGTGATTCTACCTAGGTGACATATGGTGTCAGATTGGTCATATAGTTCATATTAGTAATGGGCAGAATAGGAGCTGCTGGATCGGGAGGTAACTGGCTTTATGATCACTGGAATATGGTTTGGATTAAGTCCATGGTTATAATTTCTGACCTCAAAATTCTGAACATATACCTTGTTTATGAATGATTTTAATGTAGACAGGAGATATAGATAACTATGAGGGATGACCCTTGGTATAAGGTGATAATTCCGTAGGATGACAGTCGGGGCTGACTTAATATGACGAAGATGCAATGGGACATAAGGATGGCATGAAATTAGCAATTTCAATAAATGATAGCCACCACGACCCTTGTCTCGGTTTGTCTTCCTGCTGTTCAGGATTTAAACGGAATATACAGTTGAAGGTTTCTTCTAGTAGCATCACTGCTGTTCTCATTGAACCACAGGACAAGTTGCATGCTTGATTAGTCTGAGACATATTGGATAACGTCAGGAATATAGGTGGTGATATACCACGAAAGTTTTTCATGTTTCAGGTTTGTTATTTGGTCGGATTGATGTTTATCAAAGGCATGTTATGGATTATGACCTGCAGGTAAAATGAATGATTGACCCTATGATGATATGCGTTTTTGAGTGACTTGCTAGATATGTCTTGACACATCATTGAGCAATGGTGCAAAAAAATCCTAGCAAGTGATTTGTTGATTTCGGAAAATATGGGATTACACGATTAAAAGTAACTTAACCCAGATTTTCTGTGTAGTACCCTTGGATCACCTATAATACTTGATAACAATTAGCGATAATGTAACTTCTTAGTTAGTATATAACTAGCCATGTTATGAAATAATGAGAGTCTAGATATTCAGATATAACATTGCTATATATAATAGTTAATGATTAATCTGATGATATATGAGATATAAGGTAGAGACACACAATTGCTTATTTAGAGGATTGATGTGTAGGATAATAAATGAACAGTTCGACAAATAATGGCTACTACGACCATCATTCCTATTTGTCTTCCTACTGTTCAGGATTAAAATGGAATACAGTTGAAAGTTCCTTCTATTAGTTTCTTATATTAGCATCGCTACTGTCCTCATTGAACCATAGGACAAGCTGCAAGCTCGATTAGTCTGAGACCTACTGGATAACGTCAAGAATATAGATGGTGATATACCATAAAAGGTTTTTTCATGTTTCTGAGGAAGACACTAATTGGATTGATGATGGTCAAATCCATGGTGTGGGTTTATGACCTAAGATGATATGCGATTTGATTGATTTGCTAGGGATGTCATGACACATCATTGAGCAATGGTGCAAAAAAACCCCCTGGGTTTTTCAAATTTCAAAATTTGGATTACACGATTGATAATAACTTAACACAGTTTTTCGCTGTTGCTGCACCCTGGGATTACCTATAATACCGGATGACAATTGGTTTCAGTAGCCCATAGAAAGACAAGACAAGTTGGGATATATTGATGATAAGGGTTTTTATTCAGTATATAGTTATAGCCATGGTATGAAATAAAAATAAAATAGATATCCAGATATAACCTTGCCATTTATAATAGTTTATGAGAGATCAGATAATATAGAAGATATATGATAGAGACACACAGTTGCTTATATAGGATGATAAGTGTACATATGAATTTGGATGCATGAATGAATATAATCAGATAGCTTAATTATTTATAGACCACTATAGGGTAATGAATCTCGTACGGAAGTGTTCCGGAAAGTAACACTACGAGGAGTATTCGTACCAGGATGATATGTAACGCTGAACGGTACCCAGTTTGTAGGATGACCAATGGCTTGATATGGTGACCGGAAACGGCTGATAGTGATGAATTGGGAATTTGGATAGTGTACGGCCCTTGGCATGTAATTGTCACGAACATGGCCTGATCCATTGGGGTAGTCCACTGACCGACGATGAACACCATAGGTTAAACGAGGGTTGTATGGCACTGCCCTACGTGGACGATAGTTGGTGGTATAATTATATGGTGTGTTATGGATTGGCTGCTGCTGTCTTCCCACTCCCATGTTTACAAATACATCCGAACTATTTACCGGAGTTGGAGGAAAAGGCTGCAGAGATGAAGACGGACTACTGGTATCACACGATGATGAATGGTAAATGGCTGAAATGGCCAAAGAGGGGGTAGTATGAGAAGACGAGTCATACAGTGGTTGGGCCTGGAAATACAAAAGAGAACACAAGGCTATGAGAATATATACACGTGACAATAGAAATTCTTACCTCTTGGGATGAACTGAGACCAGCTGCATTAACTTGGGTTTTGTTGGCAGTCTGGTTACCCACACCCTGCACAGCGGTGGTTCCAGTTAAGGGAATATCAACGTCCATAAAAAATTCTCGTAGTTCTTCCTCTTTGTATAGAACCTCTCCGGTTTTGGGTGTAGATGGCAATGTGGATGGCTTTCCAATTGGAGGGTGATCATCCTCATTGTCAGAACCTAAATCATCGATACTTACGAGAGAATTGGGATACATATCCATGATCTCTGAATGAATTGTGACACGGAAAAACTTGGTATCTGAGTAGATGCTCTGTAAAGAGGTGATGCGTTGATTGAGTGGGATAGAATGACCTGCATGAAGTAGAGATGACAATATGAACATATAGAATAAAAGGAAAGTAATAGATGTCGCCAGTAATGAGAAATATATGTATGCTGATTTGTCTAAACATGTTTTTTGTACATGACGCCTGATGCTTGACGCTGATTGGCTGTTACGAATGTACACATTATATAGGTTGATAACACATGAAAGATATGAGATGAGTGACAATGTAATGGTGATGCAGACGATACACACACACACATGTACATATATGTACATATGGAGTATGACTAAATGTTGACGGCATGCTGTTCGAATGGATGACGTGTCAGACTGGTGGTGTGTGTACGAATGAAATATGTGTGTGCTCTGGCAAAAACGGTTAGGATTCGAAAAAAATCCTATATGTACCCAATGCGTGACGCTGATTGGACGACGGGGCAGAGGTGAGATACATAGATATGTATGATACATGAAGGAAGAAGTAATAAAGTACTGCGAGCTATAACGTGTATAACAGCACGTAGATATAATATGGAATATTAATGATTGATGTGATGAGCGCCATTATAGATTTAGAACAAGTACAGATATTAATGATTGAGAGATGATTTTTGAGCCTTGATCTATGAGTAATCGGTACTTGAACAATACGATGTATTGTGGACAAGATCATGCATGTTGGGATACTAATGTTTATATATACAAGTATATGTATATAATCGAAGAGAATATGAATGTTCACATGGGTGCGGAAGCATGTATGCATGCAAGATGCGAATATAGACATATGAACATAATAGCGGACAAATTAATGTCTATATGGTACAGTTGTGTTTTTATCCGATTTTAGTCGTTAAGTCGAGCTGAAAGAATATAAGTGTCAGTTAGTGAATTGTACAAGGTTTGGAGAAGAAAGTCTGGGACATGAATTTGACAGGGCAGACACGTTATTTAAGGTCTGGTAAGTTTGGGTGGATTTCATGTATAAAAAGGTCCAATTTTCTAATATGGTACCGTTCCATGCCATTGAAACTCTTATAGATGTCTCTGGTTGCGTTCACGGGAGATATAAAGTGACGGTTTTTCTGCAACAGGAAAACAGTGAACCCACCAGGAAAGAAAACTTTCAGTTAAATTTAGGAATTCTGAATATTATGGAAAATTTGAATTAAATTTAGGAAATTTGAATATTTGTAGAAAATTTAAATTTTGAACATTATGAAAGTTTTTCTAAAAGTTTCGATTAAAAATTTAGAAAATCTGGATATTTGCAGAAAAATTTAAATAAAGATAATGAATATATTTGGACAAATTCGGAGAAAAATTTAAATAAAGATAATGAATATATTTGGACAAATTCAAAGAAATCTTGTAGTTTGAAGAGAAAGTTTGGGTTCAAAATTGCTAGAATGTCTTGGTGACATGCGAAGTTTATGAGGGACGCATTTCCAGTGAAGTTATAAATTTAAAGAATTTCTAAACTAATTTGTTGAAGACATGAATTTAGTTAACCTTAAGGTTCAATTGAGTATATCCTTTCCTCGGTATTGGTTAATTCAACTAAGGTACCCAAGGAATTATTAGAGGGAGGGAAAATTCCTCCAAATATATTATTCCATAAATTAAAAGAAAGTTAAATTGGTTTGAGGAAATAGAAAGTTCACCTTTAAGTTTGTTCCGGTGGAGTCAATTTGAGTTTTTGGAATTACAATGAACTTTAGAGATGGATAAGGTTTCTAATTTGTTAGAAGAAATTGTTTAAGACATCCTGGTCTTAAGATTCTATGAGTAAGGTCAGGTTAAATGGTCTGACAAGGCCTTTTTAGATTCCAACACTAATATCTTTTGCCTTCTGCAAATATAAATATATTTGGACAAATTTAAGGAAATCTTGTATTTTGAAGGAGGATTTGGGTTCAAAATTGCAAGAATGTCGTGGTGACATACGAAGTTCATGAGGGACGCATTTCCAGTGAAGTTATAAATTTAAAATATTTCTGAACTGATTTGTAGAAAACATGAATTTAGTTAACCTTAAGTTTCATTTGAGTATATACATTCCTCGTTATTGGTTAATCTAACTAAAGTACCCAGAGAATTACTGGAGGGAAAGAAAAATTCCTCCAAATATATTATTCCATGAATTAAATAAAGTTAAACTGGTTTGAGGAATAGAAAGTTCACTTTTTAAGTGTTTCTGGTTGTCTTTGTGTTCCAGTGGAGCCAATTTGAGTTTTGGAATTACAATAGATGGACATGGTTCCTTATGTGTTAGAGGAAATTATGTATGACATCCTGGTCTTAAGATTCTATGAGCGAGGTCAGGTTGAATGGTCTGACAAGGCCTGTTCGGATTCCAACACTAATATTTTTGCCTTCGGCAAAAATAAAAGGGGTTGTCTTACAGTGCTCGTGCTGGGATCTTTTGCCATAGGCAGTTTGACATACATTATGGAGATCTGATAGCCGGGCATATGATAAGACCATGTGGGTAGAAAAGTGACTTGATTACAGAGGATACAAGAGCTGTCCAGGAGTGATATATCGAAGTGGGTTCGGTTTGTAGCGATGCAGTTCCGGGCCAGTGATAGTAACAAATTTTCAATTTTCGTGGGTTCCTTAGGATCACCGTGAAACGATCCGATAATAAATTTTGGTTTGGCTTCCCGGATCGTGATGGGAACTAATCATAAATGAATGCGGTCTGATGCATCTGGTTTCCTACTAGATTATTCTGCCTTTCATTTGTAGTATGTATAAATAGATCCGGATACCATATGACAGAATTTGGTCAATATCTGATTTTAGGTAGACGATTTTTCATGGTATGAGAAATGCATGTTACTTGTAGAAGTAGAATAAGTAGATATATCCTAACTAACACTATGATTCAGTAGTAGAAAATATATATAGTTATTGGTTTGTATTGCTATTTTGGTTTACATACAGAAACTAGCTGATGAGTCCCGGTGGTGTGGGACGAAAGGCCTCCTAGTACACCCTTAGGGACCTAAACGGTCATAATAGAAAGAATTAATAATAGGAGTTAAATATAGGAGTATATACATACTCTACAGTTACTACCATAACAATATGGTATTCACTCAAGATAGTATAGGGATCATAGAGGGAAGAGCATCTATTTATATAGGTATCCAAGTAGGCATAATAGAATACTAACATTTGACAATAAGATGAAATGTAAACATAGGCTGTTATAAATACATGTTAGGTTGAGTGTGTGAGCGTGAATGTGAATATGGGTCATCGGTTGTGTGACTGACCTTTGGATGATATGGATGAAAGACCAACAGTGGTAAGTAGTCATATGAATTATATTTAATGATATATGATTAGAATGGAGTGATGTCTTCAATACCGTGGGTAGTACGTCACGTTAAGGGTAAATGTTTTTTGGTTTGAATTTTTTGTCGATTCCTGTTGATGATGTTTATTTGAATGGGCCGGATTAAGGTAGACCGGATTGGACACAGTTTTCGAACCTTATTGTTATACTTGATTTGCTTATTTGAATGGGTTGGATTAAGGTAGACTGGAGTAGACACAGTATTTGAACCTTATTATTATACTTAATTTACTTTAATTAAGTTATATATATAGTAGAATTAAGAGAAAACGAAGACCTATTGGCTGCCCTTAGGTAAGAGGGGTTTATATCTACTGTCTCCCATTCATATATGATGGTACAGGCCCACTCGTATGTTCGACTTGATATACGATTTGAATTTAGCTGGTTTCGGATTACACAGCTAAATCAATAGATGAATGAATCCTTTGGAAAACAACCCAAAGGAGTCTAGAATCACTGATGAATTTGGGTGTTTACCCCTGACGTGTAAGTGGGAAGTAATGCCCTATGATACCATAGGGCCAGATTTATTCACGGTGATTGATAAATGTATCTGCAGATTACATGTCTTATGATAAATTTATTCAAGGTTCTAGATAGATGTATCATTGGAATACATGGTTTATAATTGATATATTCAAGGTTCTAGATAGATGTATCCTTGGAATACATGGTTTATAATAGATATATTCACCGTTATATATATGAGAAATGTATCAGTAAAATACATGTCTGATAATAATTTACAGATCTTGACTGGTAGTGACTCCTGTATGATTTATTCAAGGTTCTAGATAGATGCATCTTTAGAATACATGGTTTATAATAGATATATTTACCGTTATATATATGAGAAATGTATCAGTAGGATACATGTCTGATAATAACGTATAGATGTTGACTGGTAGTGACTCCTGTATGAATATGATTTTTGATGAATTAAATTCGTAGAGTGATTTACGGATAGCATTACAGGTTGATGAGGGCCTGAATCTTGATTGCATATGATTTTTGATGAATTAAATTCGTAGAGTGATTTACGGATAGCATTACAAGTTGATGAGGGCCTGAATCATGATTGCATGTAAACACAGTGGATCACTAATGTTCAGGCTGGATGCCACAAGGGGCTGAGTTAGACTGGACATTGAAACATGTAGCGAGGATTACACACATGGCTTATCCTGATGGAATTTGTTTTCCTCCTGGAGATATATGATGGCATGTATGTCACATGGGACTAAACCTCTATAGTAAGACTTACATGTATGATGCATGGGCAGAGGCAGATGGACCCAGATACTTATATGGACTGATGACTGCTGAGCACGGTTTGTGCGCTTGGGCCACACAGGTGGAAGGTTACTTAAGAAGGACCTAGACGTTGATAGTTACTGTCGCCTTCAGGGGTACACTGTCAGCTGCATATAATGGATGACTATGTCCCTATTGGAGGAGACATTTAGAATAGGATCATATAATGTACAAGGATGACTTACCTGTGGGTACATGTATGTGACGAGGTATGTATTTGCGTTGATAGGCGAGTGGACACTCGACCATTTTAAGTTTTTTCCATGGGGTGGTAGGGTGGAAACGGCACCATAGGGATCGGTTGATCCAACAAAAAATATACATGTTTTTGTTTATGTTTTTATACAGGCATAACTGGGTTGCTAGAATACGAGAACACAGTTGGCATAACACAGGGTGACACTAAATTGCCTAGAAGGTATTGTACAAGATAGGTGGTAATTTGAACCAGCAGGTTTACGAGTATGCTAACGTGTGAATGTTCCGAGTATCTGAAATATAGATTTGAATATTTAAACATAAAAAGGTGGACATAATATGTAATTATATACTATATTAGTTACTTACTATATATGATAGGTGGGAACTATGTGATTGACCGTATGCGGATACAATATGCATTGGCACATATATATGTATAAAAGATATAATTCCGGTTAGACTAGAAAGGGCAAAGGCTAGTATGGGACTTATATAATCACAGAGATCTGAATGTGCATGGATAAGTAAGACCTATGATTAAGGTCAGACCTGAACTTTGGATAATATGCTAGTTATATGTCGTTGATGCAAGTATAAATAAGACAGACTTTATGCAATTACACATTTCGTAAGTTTGTTAATGTATATACAGACTTATGCAATTACACATTTTGAACGGTAAAATGGTATACTGCATACGAAGCAAATTAAGTTTGTTAATAATATAATATATACAAGACCCATTGAACTGATTGACGGTACTGACCAGGAATGAGATAGGTCAAGGTTAATTCTAGACTGAATTAATGGATTGACGGTAGATTTAGAGTAACAAACAATTAGATCAACAATTATTGGATCAACAATTATGAATACAATAGGCAAAAATAAGTAAGGTATAAGATACGTTCGTGTACTTCCATTCAGAATTGGACATGGTACGGGTATGGCACTGTACCCATACACTATATTATAGAATATTTTATTTGTAGATAGGATTAAAACTAGGATGCTGACATAAAAACAGACAGAATAATGAAGATTGAAGTTCAATTTTGGGTGGTACCACAGATGCCTGGTGACATACTTATGGAATACTAGTTAGCATTTAGATCGTGATAACATTAGTCATTAAAATGGTCTAATTATATAGTGTAGAAAATATGGTCTGCATATTAGAATTTATCTGTTAGATACTAGAGATATATGAAGGTAATAAAGTATTATAGTCTTTGTGAGGTGAGGCCAAGCATGCCTGCTGAAATACTGGATGGATGCCTACAGCACTTGGATTGCGTGGGCAGCAGATATTGAATTGGGTTATTTAATTTATATATGAAATAGATTGTATATAGAACTTATGTTCACTATAAATTTGACGGACGGCATGAGTGACAGATAGAATATATAGATGATCGATAATATGCGCTAGATAGCAACTAATCCGTGGTACATATGGATGGTTGCTGATATTTGAGGTGATGATATGCAGACTCTGGGACACATGATGATGTTGCCATGCTGGTACCATGATGGACATGTTATATAGGGCCCTCGTAGAATACACGTATCTGTGATGTTAGATCACATACGAGGGGAAAGGATAATGAACAAATAGGCAGGCGGCGGGTAATGTGGTGGTAATTCCCTTCTTTATTATAAGAAATTGATGATGAGGAGCGGAACCCATTACAAAAGTGTTTGATCTGTACATTGACAATATGTTTTGTAGGGCATAATAATGATCATGATGTTGAGACCTACACTAATAGGTGATTACACGCCGAAGGTGTAGGGAACATAATACGCGATGTGAATGACGATGCTCACAACACATATATAGAAAAATTTTCATATCATAATATATGAAAATGGCCCCCGAGGGATTGATATATATCGTCGTACCCGTCTGACTCCAGAAGATGACATGGTTAGTCCATGATAGTAGTATGCAAAGTAAATTAATGTTGGGACAATATATAGGTAGAAATAGGTTTATATATACATAAGAGCCAGCAAATATGATACGATATAATATGGTTCAGCTATATATAAACAGATGCAGAGATGGGAATCACCCATATAGGTCGAATAGGATTAGTTAACACCACATAACTGGTATGACAATGATGTTTATACTAGATGTTGGATATAGGTAGGTGAAAGGACATATATATATTCATAAAAAATTGTCGCATCATTAAGTAGATATTTAAATGTATATACGATCGACCTTCTGGTCTATCGAGAATTTGCCGATTATAGGTCTGGATAATACACAGAATGAATTAGGAGAATTATCAGAAGTTAACATAGATTATGTGTGTATATATGGGCAAAACAAGCTTTGGCAATGACATTTTAACATTACAAAGTTTAGCTGTGTACACTAGGAGGAGATATATAACTAGATTAACGAATGTTTAGATCTAGTAATTAGGATGTAGAATTATATAGATCTAATACGGCAAAAAAACTAGAGAGGTAATCAGTTCCGTAGCCATATGATATGCAGATGGATGTATGCAATATGATATAGATGTGACTATATGGGCATAAGACCATTAATTGGTATTTGCCAATGAGAAAAGGAATGAAATCAGGAACAATATATAGTGGTGTTATAGATAGAATGTGATACGGCCTGAGGTAAATGATACTATGTTACACATGTTTGAAAAAAATGTGCTATACGATTATGGAGAGAGGTACACATGACATGGTTATCATGGCATAAGGATATAAGGGATAGATGACCAATAGTATTTCATATAGACTGATTCAAGACTGGAGGTACATCCATCGACCCGAATTGTGGCTTGATAGGTTGAGTGGAGAATAAAGCTCTCCAATACCTCACAGTATAAAGAACCCATATAGGAGATTTTAAACAATTTCTTACGTGATATATACCAACCATTGAACTGATCATATTGCTACTTAGTGGTCTGTGTATATTCTATGCACAACGGCTGAATTGTGATGTGTGAGATATGGGGCTGTAGTGTGTGATAAGAAATTGCCAACAAACTTCAAGATCTGTTATAGGGATTTGAGTTATCAATGGACAGGGATGTAGCTAATATAAATAAATATAATGACAAAGATATCAACAGATCATAATAAGGTAATGACTATAGGGTGACTGAACATGGTCTATGGCAATACCATTATGATATAGATATGTCACCCATGTGGATATGAGGTGGAATATGATTACCTGGACCCATGACGAAGTTAACAGTCAGACAGGTGAGTACCATGTGTTACTGGTATATAGGGATCATAAGCACAATAGTGTGCACATGGAGATATGGGAACTCTATACAGAAGATGACATGAGACATGTGTTAGATTGTGTATTTTTACGGTTCCTCGAGATTAAGTTAGTTAGAATATTTGCATATGGATTGGTTTTTGACCGCTTGGAATAGCTTGTTCAAGACTAAGACGCACCGATAGATAAGAATATATAAGCTGATACAGGACTGATATGAGTGGATCATTGATGACAAATTTGATGGGTAAAGGGGATGCAAAGTTTGAGATAGAACGGATATGCAAAAGCTAGTAGATATGTGCTGAGAAGGTAATACATATCAGTTAGTTATATGAATAGGCATTTGGTTACTTACCGGTAAAATTAATGAATAGCTAGGCTATAAACAGGATTCGGACTACATCCACAATGTGATCAGCCTAGCTAGTATACATGAATAGATTATACAATAACATGATTATGGAAATGATGTAGTAAGTAGAAGCCCAGGCCTGAGAGAAGAGATCTATATTAATGATATGAAATTATATAGTTTATGAAGTAGAGATATGTTGACTTACGATTTATATGGTAGAACAATTCATATGGGAAATGCGATTAATTTGGATACATATTGATGAACATGAGGCGATGATGGAGTTAGATGGACTCAGAATGACATCATGTGCATTAGTCTGCTAAAGGTATTAATGACTTTAGCGGCAAATAGTTATTGAGCATATTTGATTGTGTTCTGAAGATGTACCGTATGCCCATCTGTATTATGCGGGGAAGCAGTTGTACCTGTTTGGAGCTTATACTATTGTAACCCATGTTTTCCAGAGTGGCACGTAATAATGGTACATATAGATCGGTGGACATGATGGTGTCTGTTGTTGACGGTATACGTAAGGGTACGGGCGTCATGGGATACCGATGATTCAATAGACGGACATGATGACTTATGAGACTGTTGGGATCATCACAGGCCGTGCTGGATATAGATGACAGAGCTCGTTCACCAGCCAGTATGAAAACGGTGGGACAATCAGGACATTTTAATAGACCAATATTTTCGACTTTGGAGTTATGGTCAACAATGGTTGGATCTACTTGGGACATGCCCATCTTCAATTTATGAAACAGAGAATTACTGTTATGGAAAGTTGGATCGCCAAGCTGGAATTCCCTACATAACAGGGTTATTAATTTCCCGTAGTCCTCACATATATATGGTAGGGATTGACGATATTGATTACGGACCATAGTGTGGGACCCGAGGGCATGTAAGGCCTTATATTTGGGTGCACTCATCAATGTTAAGGACGGGTCATTAGAAGGTACATCGGACTGTCCAGGGAGAGATCCTAATGGTTCTAGACAAGAGTTAAGTAACTTCATGCGGATTTTTAGGCCACCTAACGTATTTCTATAATCCTTATGACGTGGGGCATTGTTGACAGCCGCACATTTCCTTAACTCGATGGTGACCAACTTGGAAATGACTTTGTGAATAAGAGTGAGAGGGTACATATTGTGTATGAATATACTTATGACAGTTTTAAGATCGGACAATAAGAAATGATTAGTAGACCGGACGAGGACTTTCCTGATATAATGTGTCAATGTAGATTCCTTATGCACCATCTTGGTATTACTGAGATAATGACAGACCCGATCGCTACACATGGATTTCCGATACAGGGACGTATGAGCACGGGTGGTTGTTCTGTGGCACTGGATGTCCAGAAAGTCTATAGCGCCTTTTACTTCAGACCCATAGATATATTTGGGTGCATCGGGCATGTCTTCTTGATCTACGGTGAAGGTCAGTGAAGTGGCCTCTTGAAGGGCCTCTAATAGGCTATCCAATTGTTGGGTGGGTATATATAATAGAATATCGTCAATGTATTTATGCCAATGCACTATCCCGTTGGCAATGAAGATATTATAATAATGGATTTGAAAACGGTGATCGAGGTAGATGGTGGCCAATAGTCCAGAGTCGCAGGCGCCTTGGGGTAGACCCTGAACCTGGTGGTAAATTTGACCACCATAGGTAAACAATATATATTCATTGAGGCAGAATCGGATACAGGCCAATAATAATTTTGGCTCCACGGGACAGCATTGGACAACACACGGTAGACTCAGAAAATGTTCCAAGGAGTATAATATGTCGGTCCTATTCATGTTAGGATACATGTTCTCTACATCGATTTTCACGAATTTGTAATTTGGACATATTGGTATCTCTCGTATACTTAGTGCCACAGTGTCGATATTGCACACATTTTGTGGGCATAGAAATGTTTTCATTACTCGACCTAGAATATGTGTTACGATCTTGGCCACAGGGTAGGTATACCAACCGCGGGTACTCACAATGGGCCTACAAGGTTGGTCTGGCTTGTGGGTCTTTACTGTGCCATACATGTAGGGTAGACTTAAGGGCTGGGTGTCTAATACTCGTAATAACTGCTGATACTTGTATGGATAAGGTGGTATCACGGGTTTGCCATTTTCTTTTTCTTTGGGCACACATACGGTTTGGCGCCAATTGTCGCCCAATTGATTGAGAAGTATTTGGTACCGCTTATACCACAATTTTTTCAGTTGAGAGGCCCTGACTAGAGGTATGGATGCATAATAGCCTAGGGAGACCTGCCTGGACACCCAGGTGTTCATTTTTGAGTGATATACAGTTTTGGGGATAAGTACCAAACTTTTTGCCTTATCACTTTGGAGCAATAGGATGTCCTTGTGATTGCGAAGAAATATGAGTGTTTTATGGGCCATAAGTTGTAATTTCTTTTCCAAAGGGTTGAATGGGACAACAGTAGCTTCGGCCAGGAATGCATATATGGTGCGTAGATACTCACCTAGAGACGATAACAGTTTAATGGATTACTTAGGAGGTGGGAAACACTTACCTAACAGTGAACTGGGATCTATAGTCGGATGACACTCTTGGGAGTACCTGTCCAGAATTAATAAATGATCTATATAGTCGCCAAAGCTGGGACGGGCTGGTGGTACAAATTTAGGACCAAAACTGAGTAAGGTGGAAATATCAGTGTCAATCTTATATTCAGTAAGATTTTCAAACCCTCCGGGGACTGGCGATATGTAAGAGAGGCAATCTGAAGGTGGTCCATATAAGGGATGCTCCAAACTCATATGACCTAGTGGCACATTAATTTCGGGTGAAAACCATTGGTCATAAGAAGTTTGTGATTGGGCGGTTGACAGTTGAGGTACACAAACTTGAGGATGAGTAATTTTAGTAACTGGTGATTTATTATTGGCACAAGCATAGGGATGAGGCCGTGATGATGTAGATAGACGTGGTATATGAACACTTGAAGATAAAGAAGAATTGAGACCAGAAATAGAATTGTTGCGTGCTTCGGGAGGCATTGAGGAGAGAGTTGATGACTGATCATTGAAGGTAGAGCCATGATCATTATAAGATAAAATGGACGGACGATCGGGATGATGACCTGTAGGAGTTATGATATTAGATAGAACTAATGGTGATGTAGAGAACGATGACCGCACGACCGTTTGGCTATCAGCATTATCGGGTTTGTTAGGCGGATTTGATGGAATGCTATAGACAAGTTCCTCTATTGATGGTAAGTCATTAATGAGTGTTAGATCCTCATTCCAGGTGAATGAGGGACGACCAGGTGATTTAAGAGTGAGACTTGTTATATGTAAGTTAGAGGAGTCATAGCTGATTATTAGGTCATGAGAAGTGTCGAATAAGCTGAGAGTTGTGGATATTTGTGTTATGTTGTTTGCATGAAACCTAAAGGACTCTCGATCATGTGGGTATATGAGTGGACAGATATCTATTTTGAGATCGGACAATAACCCATTTGGCAGACAACCACTAGATATTATTAGACCGAGAATTTGTGAGGTAGAATTAAAAGACACCTCATTTAGAATTCTCGGTGGCAGATATCCCGTACACATTATGCTGCGCAGCCGCATTATTTCCACATAGGTCTCACATTGCACTTCGGCGTATTGATGAGGCGAATAGCTTATGAGAGCACCATAACGGTAGGGCCGTACTAGAAGAGGACTATCTATAACTCCAGACGTCTTAAAATAGATTCCATAACTCATGAGCGATGGGACATATTGTGATGGTAGTTCGGTACGGGTGGGTAGTTTGTCCTGTTCATGTTGGAATAGATGGACGCTATATAAGACATCACATGATGGACCATCATTTCTGGTCTCAGTGATGACCTGTACTTTTAGTATTTCTTTATCTGCAAGTGTGGAGGCGAGGTGACAGATGTGATTTGGATTGAGTAATGAGGTGACGGCAACTGGCTCCTGTGACATGATTGATGATTATTAAGACAATCCGGGTCGATGGGGCATACACACATTCGATGTGATGGATGACTAATATATGATATGCCTGTACGACACGGGTTATATACGGTTTTGGTCTATAGAACCTATTCAGATTTATGTGACGCTTAAGAGGTTTAGGAGGCTTGGATGGTGATGATGAACAGAGGACCAGATGACGACCTGACCTGCATTTTCCAAAGTGTGGATATGGGTAGGGGATATGCATAATATGATATGAGAATGACATGTACTTACTCGACTAGTGTATAAATTCGATTTCCAGGTACATTGAATGTCTGAGTATAAGTAGGACAAGAATAAGTAATACAGTTTTTGAATATGTGTATAAAAGTGCGGTTTTATTCTCTGCATATTGACGATAGAAAATAGAGAGATATGATGATATGACCCATTATGCGATAATGATTAGACAAGACGTAGGCAAAAATTTAGATATGACATAGCCCAGGTGGTACAAATGATGTATACCGATGGTGATAACTGAAATAAGGAGGAGAGGATTTGTAATTAGGACACTTCTAGGTGAATCCATAATATATTGGGTGTATGTGTTGTTAATCTTGTAGTATGCAGAATACATTAGGCGACTACTTGTGACTAGATATGGCATGAGATACGGACACATACTGGGGTAATGGATTTTATGATATTGTATGATGTGGCGATGGGAGACATGATGACCTATACAGCAGGTGAGAGAAAATATCTATTCTCACGGGGAGGTTATGACCATGATTCTCCTTCATCGTAACCTGATAGAAAATTCGCATGAACTTTTGAAGTTGGGATATGATCGTATGTTTCTACATGTGGCTAGGGTCATTGCTCGTATATCTGATTTCCATACTTATGATGAGTTTTATGACAGAGAGGACTCTTGAAGGGAGTCTTATGATCAATAGGTTATTGCTCATGTTCCTATACTCGTGATGAGTTTATGACAGATGAACTCGAGAAAGGGGTCTTATGGTAGCATATTTGCTATACGAGTTAAGGTGGATTCACCTTTCTGTTCATTCTGCAGAAGATGGGATAAACTTTCAGGTTAATATAATATTGTGAAGCGAGGAGGTTTTCGCAATCCGGTTTATTTGTTGGAGATATATATTCCCATGATGAATGCATGGCGTAAGTGACTCTAATAAAGATTCTGATAATTATTTCTGTCAAGGTGGAATATGTATTGCATGAATAAATACTGATGGTGTTATAATGATCATAATTTACATGTATAAGGCAGAATGTTTACAGCGAGGTTAGTTGAAAGGATTTTCTCTGCGTAAGTGTTGATATGGGTCTACATGTAGATAGATTATGACTTTTTAAAATACTAGAGGTCTTGCACAGTTGAGATTTCCAAGGATATATAGGTTCTGAATAATAGATACGTTGTGCTTTTTTATCAGTTTCGTCATTTTTAATCCATAGGTTATACAAAATATGGTAGACTAATATTTGAATACTGAAAGTATACGTTTACATACATACCTGGTCAATTCTCGGGTTAGCTTTATAGTGACATAGAAATGTGAGATGAGTGTGTCCGGTCAGCCTGGACTGATCCATAATAGAATTCAGGGGCAATTAAGATATGAGGTGATATTCCATTTTGATGAACCCTATGCGGTTTTATGACACTCTAGGTTATACGACCGTTAACATGTGATATTGTTTGACCGTTAATATGCGATATTGTTTTGACCGGATTAACAATGAAAAGAGTTTCACGATTGCGGGTTAATACAGAGAAAATATGTATCGATTGATAATTTACATAGCGCATTTGGCAAAGGATAGGAAAATTTTCATGTTGCATATAATAGTCCATGCTACCTGTACTAGAAATTTTCACAAAGTATTAGGATTCTCACATTAGTATATATTTCACTTGCATGTTGACTATTTTCCATGTAAACTTATTGATATTACACACAATGTATTTGAGAGAAATGGTATGTCACTATGTGTTCACAATCCTTTGAAAAATGACACAAATACTGATATGCCCGCTCCACAAAACACGAGTAATTTAAGAATTTCACATCGCTCATTTGAGCATCTTGATTAGTCTCACGGTTTTTTGGTTTAAGTTCGATTTTCTATGGAACTTATGGTGTAACAGTATCCCATGAGATATAGTTTGGCAAGTTGATGAATATCATAATTTCACAATTCAGTAAGAAAGCTCGCTGTTTCACATACGGTTTTTATATTGGAGGGGAAAACAATTTGAATTTGGTATTGTCCAGATAGTGGCAATTAAGGGACACTTAATAAGCCAATGGGGCTTTTACACATATTATTTTTTATATAGAGTGTCCTCGTAGTTCCTGATTGATCCCTTTGAAGTGGTGGTGGTCATAGATGATTGGGATTGCGTATGATAACGACCGTGATTTAGAGCCAGTGGCAGCCATGATTGATTGTCAGTTGTAACCGCCAAGGTTTTTGAATAGAATTGGCAAGATAGAAGGTTCGAGACGATATTGTCTAAGTCTATCGGATTGGCAATGTTTCTAACCGTCTGAAATGCTGGTTTGAATTGGTGTAATGGAAGGTTCGAGACAATGTCAGATGTGGTTTTTGGTTGATATGGCAAGACGGTGGGCTCGAGTTGTTGCTGGCTGTGAATGATGGTTGCGACTGATGATTGGTAACACTTAAATTTGGTTTGATAGTTGATAGTATGCATGTATGGTTGGAGGAGAAATAATGAAGATGAGAACGGTGATGCCGGATGGATATTGAAGTTGCGATTCCTGACCGGATTTGATAATTTCCCATTTATATTGTGAGTTGCTTTGATATTGAGATATGGTGTATGGGATTACATAGCAGAGTCGATGAATACAGATTTAATTACTATAGGGGTGAGATAGGAATTTGAGATCAGGTCTACCGGGCATTATATCCATATATGATAAATTTATACATACCTTGTTTGGGATCTTCTCTTCCTTTTTCCTTGCCTTCGGCTAATGTAATTTTGAATATTGTCTGATGTATAGTTTGATGGAAGACACTGCAATGATGATGAGGAGGAGAAAAATTTCCTGATGTATTCAGTTTTCATTCTGGAATCAGTGTAGGTTGGATGCATACATGACTTATAGTTCATAACTGTTTTTAAAAATGGATTATTATTGTTGACCGGAGTGAGACTGATGGTGCATACCTGCATGGGAATACCAGGATCGGGAGGTTTCTCTCCCATTTTCCATCCAGGTGGCATTAGATTGTTTCTCTCATATTGCGCTAATTTAGCCATCTGATTACACAGTTGAATATGGAACGAACTGCGGAAAAAATAGATGCATTTAATGTCGTAGACCATAGTTGTATATGAATGAATTGGTATATTTATGGCGCAGTATAGGTGCGATAGATGACGTATATTGAAATGGTAGGAACTCAATGAGAACACATTAGGCACATGGCAATGGATGATGCAATGTTTATGCGCAATAATTATGGTAAACCCTAAAGAACAGTGCGTAAACATTGAATGTACCATTCTAAATGATAAATACCTTAGATATGGAATTGATTAAGATGGCTCCAAGATGAGGTAATTACACGAGAATTTCCCGCTTTAAGTGGAATAGGTTAACCAAAAATTTATCCACTAAAAGAAATGATCGTTGTTGTACTTGACGTAATTCGGCGAACGATGGTGCATAAGTAGTTACATATGACGATAAATGCGCATTTACCACTACGCAGACAATGTTCTTATAGTGCACAAGAGTGTAGGGTTGCCTAATCTTATTTATTCTATAATGGCAATTAGTATATCATAGGACGGTATTCGGTATAATTATGGTTGTGTGAGATAGTTCACACATAAAGTAATATAGATGAATATTACTAACACTGCAATAAGTTGAGATATGGCAAATCAGAGGACCGACATGATGGTTATTACAACTCATGGGAACGATTCGAAGACTCATGCCATTATCTGACACAAGATAGTCTGACGACGGGTCAATTGACTATATTGTAAAGAGGCTAGATATTTAAATTCGGACAGACAGTGGATATATGATTAGGTCATATGTTATGATACAATATGTGTATGAGATTAAGAGGGCTTGGCGCATGTGTGGTCTTAACAGGTTGGCGAAATACACCTACATGAACGAGATGTATTGGAAGAGGTTTCCATATATATATAGACCTCATGTAAGTGAGTAAGGATTTGTCATGTGACAACTACGGTTGATGCGCTTCTCCAAGGGCGGATGATTGCCACTACGCAAAAGGTGTGGCGTACGACTGTATATAGGCCAGTCCGAATGGATGGAATAGATGAGGCAGAAGAGTAGCATTACCAACACATCTAAGATGAGTGGAGGATGATAAGTGGGGTTGCCAGATATATGCATTCGTGTTTGGACACATTGGTGGAGCATGATGCATGATGTTGCTGAACGTTATATTCTTGTTCACACGCTTCACATGCATATGGACCGGTTTACATTTGAGTATTGAGATAGTCAATATGATGTAGGTGGTTATATGAGAAATGGTAGTAAGCTGACATAGGTAGTTAATACGCAGTTGTACCGTTTAGAATATGGCCGTATAGGGTCCAATGGATTTAGCACAATGGACAAGTGAGTGATATTGATGATTGGATTACTAAGTCACACAGTATGACTGATACAAGGATATGCGGGATTGCTAGACACCGTATTAATTATCATGCAATTTAACTTATAGTGTGAACAGGATGATGCCAAGACTGACATATCTCTACATATGGAACGTATGACTTATTATAATTGTATGAGATTGCCGAGAGGCACTTGCGTAATGAAGATTGGATTAATAATGATGGATGAACATACGAGCTCATGAGGGGCCTTCATGCCAATTTAAGTGGGCTCCCAGCACGACGAGAGGTGAATATGCAGCGCCTGGGCATGGGTTAATTAATGCAACATGTATGGGAATGCTTCACACTTGATCGGACACACCTCATGTGTGTAGGTTGGAGATGAAAGGTTTGACATGATCGAGTGTGACTGGCACCACTGATATATGGTTGTCTTATATGAACTTACAATTTTGGGTTGGATGATACACGACAAGATTATAAGATGGTGACACTATCTAGGTAGGACGTTTTAGGCGTAATGAGTTTCCATATACATACTTTGTGATTGAGATGCCTGGAAAAATGTATACATACGGGGCGGCGCAGATGGGGAGAATATAGAGATGAGTCAGACAACACAATGTAACGATTCATGATCTATTGGTTGGTGGCAGATGGTTTTTTGCCTAAAAGATTTTTGTATTGTTAGATGTGTATATGGGGACCCATCGGATAGTATGGAATATGATAGATTGCATGATCTTACACTCCCTGAGTGATTCTATTTTTGTATTGTTAGATGTGTATATGGGGACCCATCGGATAGTATGGAATATGATAGATTGCATGATCTTACACTCCCTGAGTGATTCTACCTAGGTGACATATGGTGTCAGATTGGTCATATAGTTCATATTAGTAATGGGCAGAATAGGAGCTGCTGGATCGGGAGGTAACTGGCTTTATGATCACTGGAATATGGTTTGGATTAAGTCCATGGTTATAATTTCTGACCTCAAAATTCTGAACATATACCTTGTTTATGAATGATTTTAATGTAGACAGGAGATATAGATAACTATGAGGGATGACCCTTGGTATAAGGTGATAATTCCGTAGGATGACAGTCGGGGCTGACTTAATATGACGAAGATGCAATGGGACATAAGGATGGCATGAAATTAGCAATTTCAATAAATGATAGCCACCACGACCCTTGTCTCGGTTTGTCTTCCTGCTGTTCAGGATTTAAACGGAATATACAGTTGAAGGTTTCTTCTAGTAGCATCACTGCTGTTCTCATTGAACCACAGGACAAGTTGCATGCTTGATTAGTCTGAGACATATTGGATAACGTCAGGAATATAGGTGGTGATATACCACGAAAGTTTTTCATGTTTCAGGTTTGTTATTTGGTCGGATTGATGTTTATCAAAGGCATGTTATGGATTATGACCTGCAGGTAAAATGAATGATTGACCCTATGATGATATGCGTTTTTGAGTGACTTGCTAGATATGTCTTGACACATCATTGAGCAATGGTGCAAAAAAATCCTAGCAAGTGATTTGTTGATTTCGGAAAATATGGGATTACACGATTAAAAGTAACTTAACCCAGATTTTCTGTGTAGTACCCTTGGATCACCTATAATACTTGATAACAATTAGCGATAATGTAACTTCTTAGTTAGTATATAACTAGCCATGTTATGAAATAATGAGAGTCTAGATATTCAGATATAACATTGCTATATATAATAGTTAATGATTAATCTGATGATATATGAGATATAAGGTAGAGACACACAATTGCTTATTTAGAGGATTGATGTGTAGGATAATAAATGAACAGTTCGACAAATAATGGCTACTACGACCATCATTCCTATTTGTCTTCCTACTGTTCAGGATTAAAATGGAATACAGTTGAAAGTTCCTTCTATTAGTTTCTTATATTAGCATCGCTACTGTCCTCATTGAACCATAGGACAAGCTGCAAGCTCGATTAGTCTGAGACCTACTGGATAACGTCAAGAATATAGATGGTGATATACCATAAAAGGTTTTTTCATGTTTCTGAGGAAGACACTAATTGGATTGATGATGGTCAAATCCATGGTGTGGGTTTATGACCTAAGATGATATGCGATTTGATTGATTTGCTAGGGATGTCATGACACATCATTGAGCAATGGTGCAAAAAAACCCCCTGGGTTTTTCAAATTTCAAAATTTGGATTACACGATTGATAATAACTTAACACAGTTTTTCGCTGTTGCTGCACCCTGGGATTACCTATAATACCGGATGACAATTGGTTTCAGTAGCCCATAGAAAGACAAGACAAGTTGGGATATATTGATGATAAGGGTTTTTATTCAGTATATAGTTATAGCCATGGTATGAAATAAAAATAAAATAGATATCCAGATATAACCTTGCCATTTATAATAGTTTATGAGAGATCAGATAATATAGAAGATATATGATAGAGACACACAGTTGCTTATATAGGATGATAAGTGTACATATGAATTTGGATGCATGAATGAATATAATCAGATAGCTTAATTATTTATAGACCACTATAGGGTAATGAATCTCGTACGGAAGTGTTCCGGAAAGTAACACTACGAGGAGTATTCGTACCAGGATGATATGTAACGCTGAACGGTACCCAGTTTGTAGGATGACCAATGGCTTGATATGGTGACCGGAAACGGCTGATAGTGATGAATTGGGAATTTGGATAGTGTACGGCCCTTGGCATGTAATTGTCACGAACATGGCCTGATCCATTGGGGTAGTCCACTGACCGACGATGAACACCATAGGTTAAACGAGGGTTGTATGGCACTGCCCTACGTGGACGATAGTTGGTGGTATAATTATATGGTGTGTTATGGATTGGCTGCTGCTGTCTTCCCACTCCCATGTTTACAAATACATCCGAACTATTTACCGGAGTTGGAGGAAAAGGCTGCAGAGATGAAGACGGACTACTGGTATCACACGATGATGAATGGTAAATGGCTGAAATGGCCAAAGAGGGGGTAGTATGAGAAGACGAGTCATACAGTGGTTGGGCCTGGAAATACAAAAGAGAACACAAGGCTATGAGAATATATACACGTGACAATAGAAATTCTTACCTCTTGGGATGAACTGAGACCAGCTGCATTAACTTGGGTTTTGTTGGCAGTCTGGTTACCCACACCCTGCACAGCGGTGGTTCCAGTTAAGGGAATATCAACGTCCATAAAAAATTCTCGTAGTTCTTCCTCTTTGTATAGAACCTCTCCGGTTTTGGGTGTAGATGGCAATGTGGATGGCTTTCCAATTGGAGGGTGATCATCCTCATTGTCAGAACCTAAATCATCGATACTTACGAGAGAATTGGGATACATATCCATGATCTCTGAATGAATTGTGACACGGAAAAACTTGGTATCTGAGTAGATGCTCTGTAAAGAGGTGATGCGTTGATTGAGTGGGATAGAATGACCTGCATGAAGTAGAGATGACAATATGAACATATAGAATAAAAGGAAAGTAATAGATGTCGCCAGTAATGAGAAATATATGTATGCTGATTTGTCTAAACATGTTTTTTGTACATGACGCCTGATGCTTGACGCTGATTGGCTGTTACGAATGTACACATTATATAGGTTGATAACACATGAAAGATATGAGATGAGTGACAATGTAATGGTGATGCAGACGATACACACACACACATGTACATATATGTACATATGGAGTATGACTAAATGTTGACGGCATGCTGTTCGAATGGATGACGTGTCAGACTGGTGGTGTGTGTACGAATGAAATATGTGTGTGCTCTGGCAAAAACGGTTAGGATTCGAAAAAAATCCTATATGTACCCAATGCGTGACGCTGATTGGACGACGGGGCAGAGGTGAGATACATAGATATGTATGATACATGAAGGAAGAAGTAATAAAGTACTGCGAGCTATAACGTGTATAACAGCACGTAGATATAATATGGAATATTAATGATTGATGTGATGAGCGCCATTATAGATTTAGAACAAGTACAGATATTAATGATTGAGAGATGATTTTTGAGCCTTGATCTATGAGTAATCGGTACTTGAACAATACGATGTATTGTGGACAAGATCATGCATGTTGGGATACTAATGTTTATATATACAAGTATATGTATATAATCGAAGAGAATATGAATGTTCACATGGGTGCGGAAGCATGTATGCATGCAAGATGCGAATATAGACATATGAACATAATAGCGGACAAATTAATGTCTATATGGTACAGTTGTGTTTTTATCCGATTTTAGTCGTTAAGTCGAGCTGAAAGAATATAAGTGTCAGTTAGTGAATTGTACAAGGTTTGGAGAAGAAAGTCTGGGACATGAATTTGACAGGGCAGACACGTTATTTAAGGTCTGGTAAGTTTGGGTGGATTTCATGTATAAAAAGGTCCAATTTTCTAATATGGTACCGTTCCATGCCATTGAAACTCTTATAGATGTCTCTGGTTGCGTTCACGGGAGATATAAAGTGACGGTTTTTCTGCAACAGGAAAACAGTGAACCCACCAGGAAAGAAAACTTTCAGTTAAATTTAGGAATTCTGAATATTATGGAAAATTTGAATTAAATTTAGGAAATTTGAATATTTGTAGAAAATTTAAATTTTGAACATTATGAAAGTTTTTCTAAAAGTTTCGATTAAAAATTTAGAAAATCTGGATATTTGCAGAAAAATTTAAATAAAGATAATGAATATATTTGGACAAATTCGGAGAAAAATTTAAATAAAGATAATGAATATATTTGGACAAATTCAAAGAAATCTTGTAGTTTGAAGAGAAAGTTTGGGTTCAAAATTGCTAGAATGTCTTGGTGACATGCGAAGTTTATGAGGGACGCATTTCCAGTGAAGTTATAAATTTAAAGAATTTCTAAACTAATTTGTTGAAGACATGAATTTAGTTAACCTTAAGGTTCAATTGAGTATATCCTTTCCTCGGTATTGGTTAATTCAACTAAGGTACCCAAGGAATTATTAGAGGGAGGGAAAATTCCTCCAAATATATTATTCCATAAATTAAAAGAAAGTTAAATTGGTTTGAGGAAATAGAAAGTTCACCTTTAAGTTTGTTCCGGTGGAGTCAATTTGAGTTTTTGGAATTACAATGAACTTTAGAGATGGATAAGGTTTCTAATTTGTTAGAAGAAATTGTTTAAGACATCCTGGTCTTAAGATTCTATGAGTAAGGTCAGGTTAAATGGTCTGACAAGGCCTTTTTAGATTCCAACACTAATATCTTTTGCCTTCTGCAAATATAAATATATTTGGACAAATTTAAGGAAATCTTGTATTTTGAAGGAGGATTTGGGTTCAAAATTGCAAGAATGTCGTGGTGACATACGAAGTTCATGAGGGACGCATTTCCAGTGAAGTTATAAATTTAAAATATTTCTGAACTGATTTGTAGAAAACATGAATTTAGTTAACCTTAAGTTTCATTTGAGTATATACATTCCTCGTTATTGGTTAATCTAACTAAAGTACCCAGAGAATTACTGGAGGGAAAGAAAAATTCCTCCAAATATATTATTCCATGAATTAAATAAAGTTAAACTGGTTTGAGGAATAGAAAGTTCACTTTTTAAGTGTTTCTGGTTGTCTTTGTGTTCCAGTGGAGCCAATTTGAGTTTTGGAATTACAATAGATGGACATGGTTCCTTATGTGTTAGAGGAAATTATGTATGACATCCTGGTCTTAAGATTCTATGAGCGAGGTCAGGTTGAATGGTCTGACAAGGCCTGTTCGGATTCCAACACTAATATTTTTGCCTTCGGCAAAAATAAAAGGGGTTGTCTTACAGTGCTCGTGCTGGGATCTTTTGCCATAGGCAGTTTGACATACATTATGGAGATCTGATAGCCGGGCATATGATAAGACCATGTGGGTAGAAAAGTGACTTGATTACAGAGGATACAAGAGCTGTCCAGGAGTGATATATCGAAGTGGGTTCGGTTTGTAGCGATGCAGTTCCGGGCCAGTGATAGTAACAAATTTTCAATTTTCGTGGGTTCCTTAGGATCACCGTGAAACGATCCGATAATAAATTTTGGTTTGGCTTCCCGGATCGTGATGGGAACTAATCATAAATGAATGCGGTCTGATGCATCTGGTTTCCTACTAGATTATTCTGCCTTTCATTTGTAGTATGTATAAATAGATCCGGATACCATATGACAGAATTTGGTCAATATCTGATTTTAGGTAGACGATTTTTCATGGTATGAGAAATGCATGTTACTTGTAGAAGTAGAATAAGTAGATATATCCTAACTAACACTATGATTCAGTAGTAGAAAATATATATAGTTATTGGTTTGTATTGCTATTTTGGTTTACATACAGAAACTAGCTGATGAGTCCCGGTGGTGTGGGACGAAAGGCCTCCTAGTACACCCTTAGGGACCTAAACGGTCATAATAGAAAGAATTAATAATAGGAGTTAAATATAGGAGTATATACATACTCTACAGTTACTACCATAACAATATGGTATTCACTCAAGATAGTATAGGGATCATAGAGGGAAGAGCATCTATTTATATAGGTATCCAAGTAGGCATAATAGAATACTAACATTTGACAATAAGATGAAATGTAAACATAGGCTGTTATAAATACATGTTAGGTTGAGTGTGTGAGCGTGAATGTGAATATGGGTCATCGGTTGTGTGACTGACCTTTGGATGATATGGATGAAAGACCAACAGTGGTAAGTAGTCATATGAATTATATTTAATGATATATGATTAGAATGGAGTGATGTCTTCAATACCGTGGGTAGTACGTCACGTTAAGGGTAAATGTTTTTTGGTTTGAATTTTTTGTCGATTCCTGTTGATGATGTTTATTTGAATGGGCCGGATTAAGGTAGACCGGATTGGACACAGTTTTCGAACCTTATTGTTATACTTGATTTGCTTATTTGAATGGGTTGGATTAAGGTAGACTGGAGTAGACACAGTATTTGAACCTTATTATTATACTTAATTTACTTTAATTAAGTTATATATATAGTAGAATTAAGAGAAAACGAAGACCTATTGGCTGCCCTTAGGTAAGAGGGGTTTATATCTACTGTCTCCCATTCATATATGATGGTACAGGCCCACTCGTATGTTCGACTTGATATACGATTTGAATTTAGCTGGTTTCGGATTACACAGCTAAATCAATAGATGAATGAATCCTTTGGAAAACAACCCAAAGGAGTCTAGAATCACTGATGAATTTGGGTGTTTACCCCTGACGTGTAAGTGGGAAGTAATGCCCTATGATACCATAGGGCCAGATTTATTCACGGTGATTGATAAATGTATCTGCAGATTACATGTCTTATGATAAATTTATTCAAGGTTCTAGATAGATGTATCATTGGAATACATGGTTTATAATTGATATATTCAAGGTTCTAGATAGATGTATCCTTGGAATACATGGTTTATAATAGATATATTCACCGTTATATATATGAGAAATGTATCAGTAAAATACATGTCTGATAATAATTTACAGATCTTGACTGGTAGTGACTCCTGTATGATTTATTCAAGGTTCTAGATAGATGCATCTTTAGAATACATGGTTTATAATAGATATATTTACCGTTATATATATGAGAAATGTATCAGTAGGATACATGTCTGATAATAACGTATAGATGTTGACTGGTAGTGACTCCTGTATGAATATGATTTTTGATGAATTAAATTCGTAGAGTGATTTACGGATAGCATTACAGGTTGATGAGGGCCTGAATCTTGATTGCATATGATTTTTGATGAATTAAATTCGTAGAGTGATTTACGGATAGCATTACAAGTTGATGAGGGCCTGAATCATGATTGCATGTAAACACAGTGGATCACTAATGTTCAGGCTGGATGCCACAAGGGGCTGAGTTAGACTGGACATTGAAACATGTAGCGAGGATTACACACATGGCTTATCCTGATGGAATTTGTTTTCCTCCTGGAGATATATGATGGCATGTATGTCACATGGGACTAAACCTCTATAGTAAGACTTACATGTATGATGCATGGGCAGAGGCAGATGGACCCAGATACTTATATGGACTGATGACTGCTGAGCACGGTTTGTGCGCTTGGGCCACACAGGTGGAAGGTTACTTAAGAAGGACCTAGACGTTGATAGTTACTGTCGCCTTCAGGGGTACACTGTCAGCTGCATATAATGGATGACTATGTCCCTATTGGAGGAGACATTTAGAATAGGATCATATAATGTACAAGGATGACTTACCTGTGGGTACATGTATGTGACGAGGTATGTATTTGCGTTGATAGGCGAGTGGACACTCGACCATTTTAAGTTTTTTCCATGGGGTGGTAGGGTGGAAACGGCACCATAGGGATCGGTTGATCCAACAAAAAATATACATGTTTTTGTTTATGTTTTTATACAGGCATAACTGGGTTGCTAGAATACGAGAACACAGTTGGCATAACACAGGGTGACACTAAATTGCCTAGAAGGTATTGTACAAGATAGGTGGTAATTTGAACCAGCAGGTTTACGAGTATGCTAACGTGTGAATGTTCCGAGTATCTGAAATATAGATTTGAATATTTAAACATAAAAAGGTGGACATAATATGTAATTATATACTATATTAGTTACTTACTATATATGATAGGTGGGAACTATGTGATTGACCGTATGCGGATACAATATGCATTGGCACATATATATGTATAAAAGATATAATTCCGGTTAGACTAGAAAGGGCAAAGGCTAGTATGGGACTTATATAATCACAGAGATCTGAATGTGCATGGATAAGTAAGACCTATGATTAAGGTCAGACCTGAACTTTGGATAATATGCTAGTTATATGTCGTTGATGCAAGTATAAATAAGACAGACTTTATGCAATTACACATTTCGTAAGTTTGTTAATGTATATACAGACTTATGCAATTACACATTTTGAACGGTAAAATGGTATACTGCATACGAAGCAAATTAAGTTTGTTAATAATATAATATATACAAGACCCATTGAACTGATTGACGGTACTGACCAGGAATGAGATAGGTCAAGGTTAATTCTAGACTGAATTAATGGATTGACGGTAGATTTAGAGTAACAAACAATTAGATCAACAATTATTGGATCAACAATTATGAATACAATAGGCAAAAATAAGTAAGGTATAAGATACGTTCGTGTACTTCCATTCAGAATTGGACATGGTACGGGTATGGCACTGTACCCATACACTATATTATAGAATATTTTATTTGTAGATAGGATTAAAACTAGGATGCTGACATAAAAACAGACAGAATAATGAAGATTGAAGTTCAATTTTGGGTGGTACCACAGATGCCTGGTGACATACTTATGGAATACTAGTTAGCATTTAGATCGTGATAACATTAGTCATTAAAATGGTCTAATTATATAGTGTAGAAAATATGGTCTGCATATTAGAATTTATCTGTTAGATACTAGAGATATATGAAGGTAATAAAGTATTATAGTCTTTGTGAGGTGAGGCCAAGCATGCCTGCTGAAATACTGGATGGATGCCTACAGCACTTGGATTGCGTGGGCAGCAGATATTGAATTGGGTTATTTAATTTATATATGAAATAGATTGTATATAGAACTTATGTTCACTATAAATTTGACGGACGGCATGAGTGACAGATAGAATATATAGATGATCGATAATATGCGCTAGATAGCAACTAATCCGTGGTACATATGGATGGTTGCTGATATTTGAGGTGATGATATGCAGACTCTGGGACACATGATGATGTTGCCATGCTGGTACCATGATGGACATGTTATATAGGGCCCTCGTAGAATACACGTATCTGTGATGTTAGATCACATACGAGGGGAAAGGATAATGAACAAATAGGCAGGCGGCGGGTAATGTGGTGGTAATTCCCTTCTTTATTATAAGAAATTGATGATGAGGAGCGGAACCCATTACAAAAGTGTAATAGATCACAACGAGGGAGGAGGGAAATGGACGAGATAGGTAGGCGGTGGGTATAGATGATAAGCTTTTTTCTTCATTGCACAGTTGGTGGCAATGAGGATTAGAGACCATCACGATACTGATTTGTACATATTAGGGACTATATATTGATTGATATAGTTATGAGACAGTTTGGAGTTCCATCACTTACTGGATGAGATTGACACGTCCAAAGTGTTGAAACCCTAGTATACTGTGTTACCGACGGTATCAACAATAGATAGATAGTTTTTGGATATTTGCATATTATGTATATGTAAATTGGCCCCCGAGGGATATGGATATCTACGTACCCGTCTGATGATATAGGCTGCGCGTGATAGTAGGATGTTGATGGGATGAGAGTGACATAGTTAGAGATCAGACCTTTATATATGCTTGAGAGCCTGTAAACGATCATGTCTACATGGCTCAGCTAGATAAAGTATAGTAAGTTGGGGTATTTTCTAAGGTAGGAGGAAGACGATAGTTACTATGCGACTAGTATAACAATGATGTTGATACTTGCATATGGACATATAGGTAGGATACATGGTAGAAGGGACGTGATTACGGGATTTTGTCTCCCTTGGTGAGACATGGGTTGGGGCGATATATAGGGAGATTTAGGGACTAGTGAGATTAGTTGTGTATATGCAGACCATACAAGCTTGATGATGACCTTGACCCATCTAAAGCTTAGCTATATACACTAGATAGGTCGGTGTTAAACTAGACCAACTATAATGTTGATGTCTAGTATATAGTGGATATGATTGAATGTAGGGAATCAAGCGTATGGGTGAATTAGACGTATAGGTGTATATGGTTGTCAAGTTGGGTGGGATGCATGTTAGGTACTTGGCCAGTGGATAGGTGATTATCTACTTTGGCCTAGGTTACGTAGGGACATATAATATGTATAAAGATTTAGGGATGCCATTGATGATGATGGTATGAAGTTGGGGTTTTGTCCTGTAGAATTTCGAATAGTCTGCACTGAGACTGGAGGTACAACTGCTGACTCGAATTGTGGTACAGTAGATTGTGGGAGGAGCAGTGCTCTCCGCTACCTCGCAGTATAAAAGGCCCATGAGGTGTATTTATTAAATTATCGTATATCATATGCATTTGCGTGTGACACTGTGGCCACTGTATCTCTTGGTTTGTTGTTATATATGAATGGGAGGAATAGTGGTGACGGGAGTGTATGATGTATATGATATGGGATCATGATGTATATTTCTTGATCTGTTCATAGGGACCAGATAACATAGACGACGGGAGGACATAGCTCGTCATGATGTGATACGGATACTGAATAGATCAAAGGGATAAGACAATAGAGTGACGGAATACATAAATTAATTTAAGATAGATATTCGTTTTTGTAAGTTAAGATAAATTAAGATTATTATTAGTATTAAGTAATTTTAATTTTAATTCGTATTAAGTTAAGATAAGCTATTATTATTATTATTATTATTATTATTATTATTATTATTATTATTATTATTATTATTATTATTATTATTATTATTATTATTATTATTATTATTATTATTATTATTATTATTATTATTATTATTATTATTATTATTATTATTATTATTATTATTATTATTATTATTATTATTATTATTATTATTATTATTATTATTATTATTATTATTATTATTATTATTATTATTATTATTATTATTATTATTATTATTATTATTATTATTATTATTATTATTATTATTATTATTATTATTATTATTATTATTATTATTATTATTATTATTATTATTATTATTATTATTATTATTATTATTATTATTATTATTATTATTATTATTATTATTATTATTATTATTATTATTATTATTATTATTATTATTATTATTATTATTATTATTATTATTATTATTATTATTATTATTATTATTATTATTATTATTATTATTATTATTATTATTATTATTATTATTATTATTATTATTGTTATTGTTATTATTATTATTATTATTATTATTATTATTATTATTATTATTATTATTATTATTATTATTATTATTATTATTATTATTATTATTATTATTATTATTATTATTATTATTATTATTATTATTATTATTATTATTATTATTATTATTATTACTATTATTATTATTATTATTATTATTATTATTATTATTATTATTATTATTATTATTATTATTATTATTATTATTATTATTATTATTATTATTATTATTATTATTATTATTATTATTATTATTACTATTATTATTATTATTATTATTATTATTGTTTATTATTATTATTGTTATTATTATTATTATTATTATTATTATTATTATTATTATTATTATTATTATTAGTATTAGTATTATTATTATTATTATTATTATTATTATTATTATTATTATTATTATTATTATTATTATTATTATTATTATTATTATTATTATTATTATTATTATTATTATTATTATTATTATTATTATTATTATTATTATTATTATTATTATTATTATTATTATTATTATTATTATTATTATTATTATTATTATTATTATTATTATTATTATTATTATTATTATTATTATTATTATTATTATTATTATTATTATTATTATTATTATTATTATTATTATTATTATTATTATTATTATTATTATTATTATTATTATTATTATTATTATTATTATTATTATTATTATTATTATTATTATTATTATTATTATTATTATTATTATTATTATTATTATTATTATTATTATTATTATTATTATTATTATTATTATTATTATTATTATTATTATTATTATTATTATTATTATTATTATTATTATTATTATTATATAGTCTTAAAATTAAGTTAAGTTAGTATTAAGTTAAGTAAGTATTATTATTATTAATAATATTATTATTATTAAGTTAGGTTAAGTTATCATCATTTATTTGCTAAGATCATTTGGGGGATCTACATAATTTGCTCATGCACACATGTGTGGTGAGTAGTGTTACATAGATGGGCATATGTACATACATATGTATACATAGGGATAGTGGTGGAAAGGTGTTATATAGGTGGTGAATTTGTATGATTGTGATATGAATGGATGTGTGTTGTGTATGCATTATATGCATGTGTGAATGTGTGAATGTGTGTGTGTGTCTGTGTGTCTGTGTTTTTTCCGATAGGTTAGGCAGATATTCGAATAGGTTGATGAAGTTGTGGACGGAGCTTTGTGATCTAGTTGAGCATAATAGTACATAGTGGACAGTCTGAGTGAATGTAAAGTATGTTAAGAGTGGTGTTTTTACATGTGACGATGATTTGTTCCGGGTGAGTGGTTTTATTTTAGTTTTATTTATTTTATTTTATTTTAGTTTTATTTATTTATTTTAGTTTTATTTATTTATTTTATTTTATTTTAGTTTTATTTATTTTAGTTTTATTTATCTTAGTTTATTTACATTTGTTAGTATGGTTTTTGGTGTTTTGTTTTTGTTTTTGTTTTTGGTTTTGTTTTTTGGTTTGTTTGGTTTTGGCTTTGGTTTGGTTTTGTTTATATCGTTTCTGTTATATGAACTAGCTGATGAGTCCCGGTGGTGTGGGACGAAAGGCCTCCTAGAGCACCGTTAGGGGCCTAAACGGCCATTTTGTTAGGATAATGGTAATGATAGGAGTTTGAGGAATTGGTGTAAAACACACCCCATATATATAGACGATAGCCATTGGTGGATATGCGTCTATATTAATTTCTATATAGTTGTGAGGGAACACAGTGGGAAGGAAGATCCTTATGTGATATATTTGGAAGATTAGGAATTTTATGATTTAATTCACTCTTAGGAATTGGTTTATGTAAATTAAATTTAGATTTAGTTACATCTAATCTACTCATTTATTTAATTGGATGTAGTTTAAAATGGAAGTTAAGTTAAATTAGTTATTTTTAGATAAAATTTAAGTCAATTTATTTTCATTTATTTTATTTATTTTTCGGGTTAGTTTAGTTTAAAATTATTTATGTATTTTATAATTTCAGGTTTAGGTTAATTAAATTTAATTATTATAACAATTTGAATTATTTTAAATTGAATTCAAATTTATTTATTTTATTTATTTATTTATTTTAATAAATTCGGTTTAGGTTAATTTAATTTAATTTATGTATTTTAATAAATTTAGACTAGGTTAATTTAATTTAATTTCGATTTATTTTGATTAAATGTGAATTAATTTGGAATTGAATTTGAGTAAAATTATTTCATTTAATTTGATTAATTTGGCTAATTCAATTTATTTAAATTTAATAAGTTCGGTTTAGGTTAGTTTAAGTTATTTATGCATTTTAATAAATTTAGATTTAGGTTTTAATTGAAATTTAGATTAATGATTAATGATATAATTTTAACAATTCGGTTTAGGGTAGTTTAATTCAATTTATTTTATTATTTAACAAGTTAGTTTTAAGTTAATTTAGTTTAATTTATTGTATTTTATTAGACATATCATAGATGGTTTCTATGATATAGGGCCCTCGTGGTTTGGATGCATGAGATGTGATAATAGATCACAACGAGGGAGGAGGGAAATGGACGAGATAGGTAGGCGGTGGGTATAGATGATAAGCTTTTTTCTTCATTGCACAGTTGGTGGCAATGAGGATTAGAGACCATCACGATACTGATTTGTACATATTAGGGACTATATATTGATTGATATAGTTATGAGACAGTTTGGAGTTCCATCACTTACTGGATGAGATTGACACGTCCAAAGTGTTGAAACCCTAGTATACTGTGTTACCGACGGTATCAACAATAGATAGATAGTTTTTGGATATTTGCATATTATGTATATGTAAATTGGCCCCCGAGGGATATGGATATCTACGTACCCGTCTGATGATATAGGCTGCGCGTGATAGTAGGATGTTGATGGGATGAGAGTGACATAGTTAGAGATCAGACCTTTATATATGCTTGAGAGCCTGTAAACGATCATGTCTACATGGCTCAGCTAGATAAAGTATAGTAAGTTGGGGTATTTTCTAAGGTAGGAGGAAGACGATAGTTACTATGCGACTAGTATAACAATGATGTTGATACTTGCATATGGACATATAGGTAGGATACATGGTAGAAGGGACGTGATTACGGGATTTTGTCTCCCTTGGTGAGACATGGGTTGGGGCGATATATAGGGAGATTTAGGGACTAGTGAGATTAGTTGTGTATATGCAGACCATACAAGCTTGATGATGACCTTGACCCATCTAAAGCTTAGCTATATACACTAGATAGGTCGGTGTTAAACTAGACCAACTATAATGTTGATGTCTAGTATATAGTGGATATGATTGAATGTAGGGAATCAAGCGTATGGGTGAATTAGACGTATAGGTGTATATGGTTGTCAAGTTGGGTGGGATGCATGTTAGGTACTTGGCCAGTGGATAGGTGATTATCTACTTTGGCCTAGGTTACGTAGGGACATATAATATGTATAAAGATTTAGGGATGCCATTGATGATGATGGTATGAAGTTGGGGTTTTGTCCTGTAGAATTTCGAATAGTCTGCACTGAGACTGGAGGTACAACTGCTGACTCGAATTGTGGTACAGTAGATTGTGGGAGGAGCAGTGCTCTCCGCTACCTCGCAGTATAAAAGGCCCATGAGGTGTATTTATTAAATTATCGTATATCATATGCATTTGCGTGTGACACTGTGGCCACTGTATCTCTTGGTTTGTTGTTATATATGAATGGGAGGAATAGTGGTGACGGGAGTGTATGATGTATATGATATGGGATCATGATGTATATTTCTTGATCTGTTCATAGGGACCAGATAACATAGACGACGGGAGGACATAGCTCGTCATGATGTGATACGGATACTGAATAGATCAAAGGGATAAGACAATAGAGTGACGGAATACATAAATTAATTTAAGATAGATATTCGTTTTTGTAAGTTAAGATAAATTAAGATTATTATTAGTATTAAGTAATTTTAATTTTAATTCGTATTAAGTTAAGATAAGCTATTATTATTATTATTATTATTATTATTATTATTATTATTATTATTATTATTATTATTATTATTATTATTATTATTATTATTATTATTATTATTATTATTATTATTATTATTATTATTATTATTATTATTATTATTATTATTATTATTATTATTATTATTATTATTATTATTATTATTATTATTATTATTATTATTATTATTATTATTATTATTATTATTATTATTATTATTATTATTATTATTATTATTATTATTATTATTATTATTATTATTATTATTATTATTATTATTATTATTATTATTATTATTATTATTATTATTATTATTATTATTATTATTATTATTATTATTATTATTATTATTATTATTATTATTATTATTATTATTATTATTATTATTATTATTATTATTATTATTATTATTATTATTATTATTATTATTATTATTATTATTATTATTATTATTATTATTATTATTATTATTATTATTATTATTATTATTATTGTTATTGTTATTATTATTATTATTATTATTATTATTATTATTATTATTATTATTATTATTATTATTATTATTATTATTATTATTATTATTATTATTATTATTATTATTATTATTATTATTATTATTATTATTATTATTATTATTATTATTATTATTATTATTATTATTATTATTATTATTATTATTATTATTATTATTATTATTATTATTATTATTATTATTATTATTATTATTATTATTATTATTATTATTATTATTATTATTATTATTATTACTATTATTATTATTATTATTATTATTATTGTTTATTATTATTATTGTTATTATTATTATTATTATTATTATTATTATTATTATTATTATTATTATTATTATTATTAGTATTAGTATTATTATTATTATTATTATTATTATTATTATTATTATTATTATTATTATTATTATTATTATTATTATTATTATTATTATTATTATTATTATTATTATTATTATTATTATTATTATTATTATTATTATTATTATTATTATTATTATTATTATTATTATTATTATTATTATTATTATTATTATTATTATTATTATTATTATTATTATTATTATTATTATTATTATTATTATTATTATTATTATTATTATTATTATTATTATTATTATTATTATTATTATTATTATTATTATTATTATTATTATTATTATTATTATTATTATTATTATTATTATTATTATTATTATTATTATTATTATTATTATTATTATTATTATTATTATTATTATTATTATTATTATTATTATTATTATTATTATTATTATTATTATTATTATATAGTCTTAAAATTAAGTTAAGTTAGTATTAAGTTAAGTAAGTATTATTATTATTAATAATATTATTATTATTAAGTTAGGTTAAGTTATCATCATTTATTTGCTAAGATCATTTGGGGGATCTACATAATTTGCTCATGCACACATGTGTGGTGAGTAGTGTTACATAGATGGGCATATGTACATACATATGTATACATAGGGATAGTGGTGGAAAGGTGTTATATAGGTGGTGAATTTGTATGATTGTGATATGAATGGATGTGTGTTGTGTATGCATTATATGCATGTGTGAATGTGTGAATGTGTGTGTGTGTCTGTGTGTCTGTGTTTTTTCCGATAGGTTAGGCAGATATTCGAATAGGTTGATGAAGTTGTGGACGGAGCTTTGTGATCTAGTTGAGCATAATAGTACATAGTGGACAGTCTGAGTGAATGTAAAGTATGTTAAGAGTGGTGTTTTTACATGTGACGATGATTTGTTCCGGGTGAGTGGTTTTATTTTAGTTTTATTTATTTTATTTTATTTTAGTTTTATTTATTTATTTTAGTTTTATTTATTTATTTTATTTTATTTTAGTTTTATTTATTTTAGTTTTATTTATCTTAGTTTATTTACATTTGTTAGTATGGTTTTTGGTGTTTTGTTTTTGTTTTTGTTTTTGGTTTTGTTTTTTGGTTTGTTTGGTTTTGGCTTTGGTTTGGTTTTGTTTATATCGTTTCTGTTATATGAACTAGCTGATGAGTCCCGGTGGTGTGGGACGAAAGGCCTCCTAGAGCACCGTTAGGGGCCTAAACGGCCATTTTGTTAGGATAATGGTAATGATAGGAGTTTGAGGAATTGGTGTAAAACACACCCCATATATATAGACGATAGCCATTGGTGGATATGCGTCTATATTAATTTCTATATAGTTGTGAGGGAACACAGTGGGAAGGAAGATCCTTATGTGATATATTTGGAAGATTAGGAATTTTATGATTTAATTCACTCTTAGGAATTGGTTTATGTAAATTAAATTTAGATTTAGTTACATCTAATCTACTCATTTATTTAATTGGATGTAGTTTAAAATGGAAGTTAAGTTAAATTAGTTATTTTTAGATAAAATTTAAGTCAATTTATTTTCATTTATTTTATTTATTTTTCGGGTTAGTTTAGTTTAAAATTATTTATGTATTTTATAATTTCAGGTTTAGGTTAATTAAATTTAATTATTATAACAATTTGAATTATTTTAAATTGAATTCAAATTTATTTATTTTATTTATTTATTTATTTTAATAAATTCGGTTTAGGTTAATTTAATTTAATTTATGTATTTTAATAAATTTAGACTAGGTTAATTTAATTTAATTTCGATTTATTTTGATTAAATGTGAATTAATTTGGAATTGAATTTGAGTAAAATTATTTCATTTAATTTGATTAATTTGGCTAATTCAATTTATTTAAATTTAATAAGTTCGGTTTAGGTTAGTTTAAGTTATTTATGCATTTTAATAAATTTAGATTTAGGTTTTAATTGAAATTTAGATTAATGATTAATGATATAATTTTAACAATTCGGTTTAGGGTAGTTTAATTCAATTTATTTTATTATTTAACAAGTTAGTTTTAAGTTAATTTAGTTTAATTTATTGTATTTTATTAGACATATCATAGATGGTTTCTATGATATAGGGCCCTCGTGGTTTGGATGCATGAGATGTGATAATAGATCACAACGAGGGAGGAGGGAAATGGACGAGATAGGTAGGCGGTGGGTATAGATGATAAGCTTTTTTCTTCATTGCACAGTTGGTGGCAATGAGGATTAGAGACCATCACGATACTGATTTGTACATATTAGGGACTATATATTGATTGATATAGTTATGAGACAGTTTGGAGTTCCATCACTTACTGGATGAGATTGACACGTCCAAAGTGTTGAAACCCTAGTATACTGTGTTACCGACGGTATCAACAATAGATAGATAGTTTTTGGATATTTGCATATTATGTATATGTAAATTGGCCCCCGAGGGATATGGATATCTACGTACCCGTCTGATGATATAGGCTGCGCGTGATAGTAGGATGTTGATGGGATGAGAGTGACATAGTTAGAGATCAGACCTTTATATATGCTTGAGAGCCTGTAAACGATCATGTCTACATGGCTCAGCTAGATAAAGTATAGTAAGTTGGGGTATTTTCTAAGGTAGGAGGAAGACGATAGTTACTATGCGACTAGTATAACAATGATGTTGATACTTGCATATGGACATATAGGTAGGATACATGGTAGAAGGGACGTGATTACGGGATTTTGTCTCCCTTGGTGAGACATGGGTTGGGGCGATATATAGGGAGATTTAGGGACTAGTGAGATTAGTTGTGTATATGCAGACCATACAAGCTTGATGATGACCTTGACCCATCTAAAGCTTAGCTATATACACTAGATAGGTCGGTGTTAAACTAGACCAACTATAATGTTGATGTCTAGTATATAGTGGATATGATTGAATGTAGGGAATCAAGCGTATGGGTGAATTAGACGTATAGGTGTATATGGTTGTCAAGTTGGGTGGGATGCATGTTAGGTACTTGGCCAGTGGATAGGTGATTATCTACTTTGGCCTAGGTTACGTAGGGACATATAATATGTATAAAGATTTAGGGATGCCATTGATGATGATGGTATGAAGTTGGGGTTTTGTCCTGTAGAATTTCGAATAGTCTGCACTGAGACTGGAGGTACAACTGCTGACTCGAATTGTGGTACAGTAGATTGTGGGAGGAGCAGTGCTCTCCGCTACCTCGCAGTATAAAAGGCCCATGAGGTGTATTTATTAAATTATCGTATATCATATGCATTTGCGTGTGACACTGTGGCCACTGTATCTCTTGGTTTGTTGTTATATATGAATGGGAGGAATAGTGGTGACGGGAGTGTATGATGTATATGATATGGGATCATGATGTATATTTCTTGATCTGTTCATAGGGACCAGATAACATAGACGACGGGAGGACATAGCTCGTCATGATGTGATACGGATACTGAATAGATCAAAGGGATAAGACAATAGAGTGACGGAATACATAAATTAATTTAAGATAGATATTCGTTTTTGTAAGTTAAGATAAATTAAGATTATTATTAGTATTAAGT